>NC_092515.1:30069169-30369169 GCF_047511675.1 Marmota flaviventris | reverse complement strand
GGAGAACTTGGGACCCAGCCCTGAGCTGGGAGCCGGAGGCTGGGCTTTGAGCTCCTGAGTCTCTTAATTTTCAAGGTGACGTGGGACAGGCCTGTTAACCTCGAACACCCCTCAGTCTCAGCTCTGTGGTCAGTAGGATGAAGGCACTATGGGGAAGTCAGGTCAGGGTGAGGCAAGAAGCATTCCAATCCCGCTGCAGGAGAACAGGAACACCCCAGCAAACAAGAGAATGAGGATTTGAATGGAGCGTTTTTTTTTTTTCACCACTGTAAATATACATAACAAAAAGGTGATTTTTACCATTTTAAGCGCTGAGTGGCATGCACACCCATTACCACCATCCACCTGAAAAAGTTTCTCATCTTTTCCAACTAAACTCTATCTGCATAAAACACACACTCCCATCCCCTGCCCCGTGCCACCAGCCACCATTCTACTTCCTGTCCCTGTGAATATGACCACTCTAGGAACCTCGGACAAGGGGAATCATACACATTTGTCTTTTTGTGTTGGCTGATTTCTCTTAGCAAGATGTCTTCCAGGGCCATCGCTGTTGTAACCTATGTTAGAGTTTCCTTCCTTTTAAAGACCGAATAATATTCTATTGTATACGTTTTAGTCAACTTTTTTTTTTGTGGCTGTGACCAAAAGACCTCACAAGGAAAATTTTGGAGGAGGAAAAGTTTATTTGGCCGCTCACCGTTTCAGTGGTCTCAGTCCATAAATCGCTAGTTCAATTCCCCAGGGCGCTAGGTGAGGCAGGACATCACCACAGGAGAGAGTGGTAAAGGGAGGCAGGTCAGGGTGCGACCACCAAGAAGCAGAGATCTCCACTCAACAGGTACAAAATGCATACCTCAAAGGCATGTCCCCAGGGACCTACCTCCTCAACTACACCCTGTCTGCCTATAGTTACCAGCCAGTTCATTCCTATCAGTGGATTAATGGACTGGTTAACTTAAGGCTTTCCTAACCCCAGTGTTTCACCTCTAAACTTTCTTGCATTGTCTCACACTTGAGCTTTTGGGGGACACCACTTTGCTAAGCCATAACATTACTCTAAGCTGCATTTTCTCTATCCTTCCACTGATGGACACTCTTTCCTTCCACCTTCTGGCTAGCGTGATTCATACTGTTTTGAACTTGGGTATTTAAATAATCTGTTTGGGTCCCTGCTTTCTTTCCTACCTTATTATTTATTTAGTAATTATTTGTTGTGTGTCTGGGGGTTGAACCTAGATGCCCCACCACTGAGCTACTTCCCCAGTGCATTTTTTTAAAAATTTTGAGTTGAGGTCTCAGTAAGTTACCTAGTTTGGCTTAAACTTGCAATCCTCCTGCCTCCGCCTTCCAAGTCATTGGGATTACAGGCGTGTGCCTGGCTCTAGGTTTCATCTTTCGTGAAATACTTAAAAAAATAAAATCTATGCCTAAAAGCTCATGACCAATAAAACATCAACATCTCAGGTAGATGCAAGATCAGTAAGGGCACCGCGGAGTCATCTGAGAGCACCCTGCACTGGGTGATTGTGTTTCTGGCATCTTCTTAAGGGTTCTTCCCCAGCGGCCTCGCTCTCCTCTCAGCCTGGCGGTGGTGAGGTTGAAGTGAGCCTGCTCTGGGCACAGGGGACCTGGGGGTCTCAGCTGTGCTGACTTGGGGCCGGAGGAGCCCCCAGTTGGGAGGATGGTCAGTGTTTCCTCTCCCTTTGGAGAGTTGTCTTCATTAGTCCCATCAGATGAGTTCCTCCCGAGGTCCAGGCAGCTGGATTACGGAGACGGGCACTGTGTCTTCCATCCCTTTGAGTTGCTTTGCCAAGTGACAAAGCAAGAGCTGTATGTCCCTGCTCAGAGGTGGTACTCTGCGAGCTTGGCTTGAGGCCATTCTGGAGATGGGAGAGGACTGTTCCTAATGCGTTACCTGTTAGCTCAGCCCAACTGGGGGCTTAGTGCCAAGTGCAGGGGCGCAAGTCTCCCTGAGCGTGGCACACACTCCCGTGGAGGGTGTGAGGGAGGGCTTCTCCCAGGAGGATGCGCTCACACTTCTGAACTCATAGTTCCCTAGGATGAGAACCAGTTAACCCCTCCAAAGGGCAGTGTGGTCTTAGTCACTCCTCGAGCACCTGGTGACGTTTGCGTTCCAGGCGGGAGTGAGCAGGGCATAGGAACTGATAAAGACACCATCCGTTGTGACCCTGATTTTAAAGAAGCTGATGCCTGAAAAAAAAGGGTTCATATGTAGGGACATGTCAGGGTATTTGCCATGTGGGAGAGCAAGTAAAGGGGTGACAAGAAGACACCTCAGCCCTTATCCGTGTGTGTGTGTGTGTGTGTGTGTGTGTGTGTGTGTGGCTGCGGAGGGCTGCCCTGGCTCCAGCTGCCTTCTAGGGCTCATCCTTCCGAAGTGTGGACCTTGCCTGCTATCCTGAAGCTGACCAGCAGATGGCGAGAGTGTGACGGGAAAGACGGGGACTGCTGGTGCTGAGGCTGGGGGAGAGGGCGACAGAGGAGCGGAGGGGAGAGGAGAACCGGGGAGGAGAAGCCCGGGGAGGAGAAGCCCGGGGAGGAGAAGCCCGGGGAGGGGGCGGGGAAAGAATGAGAATGAACATTATTCTGTTTGAGCTCCCATAACACAAGCCAGACGCTGGGTGGCTTAAACCACAGAACTTTGTACAGCACCGTTCTGGAGGCTGGAAGTCCAAGGTCAAGGTGCTGGCAAGGCCGGAAAGGTTTTGCTCCGAGATTTCTTCTCTTGGCGAGTATGTTGCTCCTCTTGCTGTGTGCTCACAGGGCCTTTCCTGGTGGAGAGAGAGCTCTCTTCCTCTTTCAAGGATGCTGGTCCAATTGAATTAGGGCCGCTCCAAATAGACACACTGTCTTCTTACCTTGGAGATGAACTTCAGTTCGTGAATTTATTCAATCCCTAGGGTAGAGAGACAGGAGGAAGAGAAACTGGGGGAGGCGAGGAGAGGGAGAGACAGAGGATGGGGGTGGCACCAGAAGTTGGGGAAGGAAAGCTGTGGTTCTGGGTTGGGTCAGGATTCTTGGTTCAGAACCAGTTTCCCTGTTAGATTAATTGTGACTTTGAGAACTCACTTCTTCCCTGGAGCTGCTCCGTCCTGAGGGGGGTAGTGACTGCTCTGTAGAGAGAGCTCTCGGGTGTCTGCCCTGCTACCCAAACTCATGTTGGGATTTAACTGCCATCGGAACAGTATTGAGATGGCACCTGTGAGAGGCGGTTAGGTCATGAGGGTTCTGCCCAGGTGACTGGATTAAGGCCACCATCTCAGGAGTAGGTTGGATATTGCAGAGAGGGGACCCTTCTGCCTTCCTCCACGGGGTGACACCAGATGCCAGCACCATGTTCCTGGACTTCCTAGCCTCTAGAATTGTAAGCCAAATAAATTTCTATCATTTATAAATTCTCCATTCTGGTATTCTGCGGTAGGAGCAGAAAACGGACAGAACTGGCCCCTTTTGAGTTCTAAGTGACAGATACAGCAACCCTGTAAAATGGGCACTAACATTATCTCCAGTTTTTAGATGAGGAGATTTCAGATGAGGTCAGAGAAGTTAAGTGACCTGTGCAAGGTCACACAGAGGAACCCAGATCCTGGTATTCTCACCCTGTGGTCTAACTGGCAAGGCAAGAGCTCTGAGAGTCACAGAAGATACGACACAAAGGACCCCTTTTCTGAAGCCTCCAAAGGACTCTGGAGAAAGGCCTGGGATGAGGACGGCCCTTGCAGTGAGCAGGAGCCCCTGAAAACTGGCCCAGAAATCTAGGGACCTAGAAAAGTGCTTCCTGGACATCTGGTGACCAAATATGGCTACCTGACTGATGCTCTTCCAGCTCAGTTTGCTGAGGTGAGGCCCAGCTAGTTCTTGTCTTCTTCTCACCGTGTGCAGCGCCCTATGCAGAGAGGAGAATCCACTCCTCTCTCTCCGAGACACACGAGGGACGCCGAAATCTAATAAGTTAATCTAGACTCTGAGAAACAAGATTAAATTTTCAAATAAAGGCGAGCTCTGACAGCTCAGGCATAAATCTTTTATTTAAAATAGAGACTGAGCCCATCCAAATGCAATCATTGAGGACAGATGCGGAGAGAAACAAGCTCTGAAAGAATGGACACGGCAAGGATTGCTCTTGGTGACACATCACACAGGGTGACCTTAAGCCCAGCCTGAGTGTCACCAGACAGTAGGGCCTTTGATTCCACTTCCATGCCACTTCTTGGTTACAGGTGGTGCTGGGATCTGAAGGTGTCCCAAGGGAGCTTTTGAAGGGACACGCTTCACCTCCAAGCCATAACCCAGGGGGAAACCACACACCAACACCGACCTCTTGCTCTGCTGGGTGGGCGCTTCCGGTGTCAGATGCTGTCCATCCCCTGCCTGGTCACATTTCACCCTTGCAGCAAACCTTTGTACAGAAGGTAGGATGAGGCTCAGCAGGAGCAGGTTTCCGGGCCAAGGTCACACAGTTCATGACTGGCAGAGTTGAGATTCAGCCCGAGGCCTGCTGACTCCAGGGCCCGAGCTCCTTCTGTCTGACACTCTGGCTCGCAGACACCCAGAGATGCCAGGGACCTTGCGAAAAATACTGATACCTTGTTTATTCTAATTCAGGCAAAGAGAATAATTTCTCCTAAATACTGTCCCTTCTGGAAGCTGTTAGATGCTGTTACCTGACCTGTTTGCAGCAGCACAAATTCAAGAGTCACTCAGGTTAACTTATAGCTCTGGAGAACAAGGATTCCAAAATGGGCGATTCGTGATCCATGTTTGGGAAAATGTTTAACAGGATATTGCAAACAAAGCAACCCCCCCGCCCCATGCAAAACAGCATTTTTGTTAAATGTTAGGAAGTATTGCCTACTGTGACCCTTTCTAGAGAGTCCCGAAGTGCATTAGAATATTAAAGGCTCTGAGAAGCCCTGCAGAAAAGAATCCTGTCTAACCTCGTTTAGCCCAGCATTTCCTCAACTCCTTTGAATGTGAAATGTTTTTGTTACCCTCATTGGACATGTGGCATGTGGACATTATGATGTCGCATAGACCTGTGCTATGTTTTGGATGTGGTTTGTCTCCCAAGGGCTTGTGTGTTGGAAGCTTGGTCTCCAGTGTGGTGATATTAAGACTTGGTGGGACCTTCAGGAGGTAGAGCCTAGTTGGGTCATTGGGATGTTGTGCTTGGAGGTCTTAAGTTAGACTTTGTGGGACCTTTAAATAGTTCTTGTGAGAGCAATTTGTTTTGAAAAAAATGAGCTTGATCCCTGCACTAGCTCTGGCTTACTGTTTTGCCATGGGGTCTCTCTCTTGCACAAGCTTCTGCATGATGTCCCATTCGCCATGATGTGACAAAGCCATAGGGTCAATTGCCAGAGCTGGCACTATGTTGTTTGGACTTTCAGCCTTATAAACCTCTTTTTGTTATAAGGTCTCTCTACCTCAGGTATTTCCTTATAGCAATGGAAAAATAACTAATCTATGTTCCAAGGAACCCATTTTGGGAAACAGTGATCTAAGCCAACCGTTATAAGTTGGCTCAGCTTCCTGCTTCTCCAGAATACAAATTTGTGGAATTTCACCATTAAATAATTGACACTATTGTAGAGATGTCCACAGAAGCAGCAACTGACACAGGTGATTCTCAATTCTGTTTAGAATGCACCTACTTGGTAATTTGATGAACGTTGTGGGTATTTTCTGGTGTGACATTCTCTTTCTCATATTTTATGCTCAGAGACACAAAATGTTGAGATCGGATTTTAGGGGTTCATGGGTCCTTGTTACCCTGAGGTTGGGTCATGAGCCTGTGCTTTAAGTCACTCTCAGCCAAAGTCCCTGGTGTCATTGCAGTCATGCACTAGGCCTTGGTCGGGTGGGACAAAGCTGTTGGGGGGGGGAGCTACTGATGGAATCTGTGTCAAAGGGCCAGGAATACTCCTGGCTTTCTGACAAAGGGACCCTGGAGCGTTGTACCAAACTCCTGTGTTCAGTGAATGGGTGGGGGCGGGGACTGGAGGACTCCAGGCAGCTCTGAGAGCGACTTCTCCAGGGTCAGAGGGACTCTGCTCCCCAGAGCCCTGTGGAGGGCCTCAGAATCAGACCCCCACTTCTCTCCGAGCCTCCTCCCAGCCCAGCTGTTGCGATGCTTGCCCAACACCATCCCTGCCCTCTTTTTACAGCCTTGGGGAACAACCCACGCCCCACATTTAGCTTATTTTATGGAATGGGCCTCACCCCAGGATTCAGGTGTGGGCTCATGAGTCAGGCCTGGACAATCAGATGGCACCATTCTTTGGTCACATGGATTGGATTAGGGGTAGGGAAGAGACCCGAGCCAGGACGATTAGTGCCGAAGGATCGCACCAGGTTTTTTTTTTTTTTTTTTTTACTGAGAGAGAAGAGTTCTTATGGGGCTATTGATTAAAAGGTGTCTGGAGAGGCTGGTGGTCCCTCCCACCCATGAGGGGGGGCTGCTGAGAATGGAGCCTCCATGGAGGAGGCCGGAGGTGAGAGGCGTAGAGTCCAGGTGTCCAGATGAAACTGTTAGAGGTCATGTCAAGCTGGGTCTGAGAGCAGGCTGCCCCCTACACTTTTGTGAGCCAATACATTCCTTTTCTTGCTTAAGACTATGTGAGCTGAACTCCTGTTACTTGCAATAGAAAAAATGTCCTGATTCCCCTGTGTCAAAATCACATTCCCAGGCCTGTGCCAGTAGCTGAATAGGAACTCCCAAGAATAAGTACATAAGTACATCCTCAGGAATGTACTTATGACGATTTCCCCTGGTTCTGTACTATGGAGGTTGAGGGAAGCCCACATGGAGAATGGGGGTGGGGGGGGAGGGAGGGAGAGAGAGAGAGAGAGAAGGGAGAAGCACTCAGTCCTAATATATCCAGCACAAGTAGGAGCCAGGTCACATGCCCCAGCTCCTGCTTGTAGGTCCATGTGGCAGGGGCTGGGTTCTCACCAACAGAATGTGAGCAGAAGTGGGGTCTGCCATTCTGGGGTCAGCTCATGAGAATCTCCCTGGGTATCTGTTCATGATTCTCCCCTCCTGAGTCAATGCCACAGACACGGTAACTACAGAAGCCAGGAAGGAAGGACCCTGGGCCTCAGCGTCATTCTGGGAGGCAAGTTTCAGAACAACACCAATCCGGTGAGAAAAAGCATCCATTGTGTTACGTCGGTGATACCTGGGTTACTCTTTCTGTTATTGCTGTTTCCGTTAGAGTGCATTTTTTTTTTTTTATGAGTTACAGAGAACTTTCCCATCTATGGATTCATCTGTGCCTTACACAAACTCTGGGTGGCAGTCTGAGAATGGCATTGTGCAAGACTTATCCTTATGTAGTTGGAGGGAGGATAAAACTGAATTCTAAGAAGAGCAAAGTTTGACATGGGTACAGAGAGAGCGGATGACGGGCCCTGCCTTGCTCTTAGCCCCCTTTGTCCTTGTGGGGCATCTCTCCCCAGAGTCTCAGAGACACCTTCCTACGGTGCGGTGCGGCATCTGGCTTCCCCGGGGCTCCAGGGCTCTGCATCTGTCCATGGTGCTGAACCCAGTTCTGTTTACAGAGCAGCGTAATGAAAGGAGCCCGGATGCAAACAAGAGACAGAGCTGAGTTTTGCTTCTAAGCTCATGTTCCCTTGGCTTATCTTTTAACCTCGCCAATGTTAATTTTCTTATCTGTAAAAGGGAGAATTATACCTTCCTCATGGGGTTGTTGTGAAGATCAAATACTGTGGAGAAACTGTTGATGTCATGTGCATGCTTTCCCATCTCCTCTCCTCCCCTTTCTATATTGAACCTACCCCTTCTCCCTACAAGATTAGCAGGCGCACTGATGACAATTTCATAATCATATGCAATACTGACTTCAAGGGCCAGACCTCTTATGCTGGAGGTTTGTGTGAGTTAAGAGAAAAAGCAGACAGACTCTAGAGAGATTATCCTTCATATTCTACTGCCGTAGACTACAGAAAGTTACAGAATATTCTAAGAGTTTGAGAGAAATCTGAAACTTGAGGAAAAGTATGTCTGAATTTTTTGGGCCCCTGTTTTCTTCTTTTCTAACATGTAGGTAGTAGGTTCAGCTCAGCCCAATAGTTTCCAACCCTATAGAACAAGGACATAATTCAGTATCTCCTTACTCACTCATTGGTGCCCATCTTTGTAAAGATTTTGTCAACTAAACACACTGCACTTATTTAAGAATAATGAATTCTGGGCTGGGGCTGTAGCTCAGTGGTAGAGTGCTTGCCTAGCATATATGAGGCACTGGGTTTAATCCTCAGCACCACATAAAAATAAATAAAACAAAAGTATTGTGTCTATCTACAACTAAAAAATTTTTAAAAAAGGATAATGAATTAATTTCCTCAATTTTATTAATAAAAGACATTTAGAAGTGATTGTGCAATAAAACAGTATTAAGCTTCCCAGGTTAATTAGGTGGCTGATGCTTTAGTTAGTCTATGTGGTCTCATTATTGGCTAATATGTGGATCCCCCTAGGTTGTCTGAATTTTTGCCAAGAATCCAGACCCTGATGTTAATTCTGTGAATCTTGGGGCAGGAGTCATTGCTTTCAGTGGGTTCCCAGGACCTGTCCAGCTCTGACCTGATTCTGTTGAGCACTGTTGTGCTGAAAGGGATGGAGTGGAACCATAGACACCCATCCTCTGGTGTTCGGCTCCATCCACACCTGAAGCTGGAATTTATAGTTCCCACTATTCCCCTCATGAGGGATTGGAAATGCAAGAAGCATTCTGTGTGTGTGTGTGTCTGGAAGATTTATTTATTAATAAAAAACGGATTTATTAATTAAAAAACTGCAGCCCCTTGGTCTTCTTTCTCTTGACACACTGTCTTCCTGTTGCACATGACTTGGGGACATGGGGGGCCAATTTGAAACCAGAAGGATACTTAAAGCTAATGTTAGGGAGCTGATGTGATGGTTTCAATGACTGTCGTCACATTGCAGTGGCTGCTGGGATGTCACCTGATCCATCCTGGTGTGGTAAGCAAGGCCAGTCATTTATGTTGAAGGGCAGAAGAAGCTGTTCACCCACCCCCACCTGTAGGAGAGGACGTCACCATGAGAGAAGTGAGGCAGGACCAGGGACATCAAGGGCTACCTGGAGGCTTTGGCTTATTGTCAGCTGATGACATTGGCATCTGAAACTCAGATTCACTCGCCCTGCTCTAGACACTCAGTAAGGACTTGCTGAAGGTCGTCTCACTTCACAATGGATCTGTGATGATTTGTACCAAGAAATACACAAAATGGGGTAAAGCAAAGAGATGAGGAGATCAGGGCAAAAATAAGAGCAGGAAGACACAATAAGGCAAGATCATCACTGAATAATCTGAAATAAGATTAAGGGATAAGATCAGCGTGGACACCTACCTGCAGGAAGCCTGTCTGCAATAGTCTGAGAACGTGGGACTGGGCCTCCAAGTGGTCAAAGCATAGGTGGAAATATGATTGGTTCCGGAATTACCAGGCAGGTGACAAGGACTCTGAAAGGATCACATGGAGCAGTCCTGAGGATGCTCAAGGGCTCAAGGGGGCTTCCTGTAGGAGATGGCACCCAGACCCTTGGGAATAAGCCTGTTTCTTCCAGGATTTTTGTTGGCACAGAAATAATTGGCCTCTATTAGGCTGGGGGAAAAGGCTGGTGCAGACTGTCTTAGGAGCAGCTATTTCAAAGTGAACTTTCAGAAATTATATCAATTATCTACTGGTGCATAACAAATCAGCCCCGAATTTAGTGGCTTGAATGAAAAGTAAACATGTATGACCTTCTAGCATTTTGTGAGTCAGGAATGGAGGAGCGACTGAGCTGGGTGGTTCTGGCTCAGGCTGTCTCTTGAGCTTGCAGACAAGAAGCCTCCTGGGGCTGCTGGCGGTTAGGGTTAGACTGCGTGGAGGACCTGCCTCCAAGGTGGCTCACCCACCCAGGTGACAAGTTAATGCTGACTGTGAGCAGGAGGCCCTGGCCCTTACCATGTGGACTTCAACAGAGCATGGCTTGCATGTCCTCATGACTTGACTCCCCCAGAGTGAGTCATCCAAGGCAGAGTGATGTGCAAGTCACAATGTCTTTGTGACCTCATAGGGAAGGCACACTCTGTCATTCTTGCAACCTCCTATTAGTCCTGTTCAATTTGGGAGTGTGTGAACACCAAGGGGAAAAGCTCATTCAGAGTCATCTGGGAGGCTGGCACAAAAATAATAAGAAAATCAATAAAAATAGATGATAAAAACAACAACTATGGCTAACACACTTTGGAAGCCAAGTCTTTGTGCTACCTCTTTTATTCACATGACTCTCAATGAATCTTCTCAACAACTTACAGCTCGGGTGTTACCCTCAGCTCCACAATGCAGAGGAGGAAACAGATGCTTAGCAGTTGTGTGGGAGGCCCGAGATCACACAGCGAATTCCTGGTGGAGTCTGGATTTGAACCCAGGTCTTCGAGAGTCCAGAGTCCATTCTCCCGACTGTAGCCACATCATGCCTCTGCAGGCCCTTTCCCTCAGGAGGCACAGCTGCTCCCAGCCGTCTCTGTTCAGAAAGCTAAGCCACAGGGCCCAGGGAGCTGCAGCAGGAGGGCCGGTCCCTTAGAGTGGGACCTCAGCTCCGCAAGCTTCGTCTGGCGGAGGCCTTCCCCTCTTCCTGAGGAAGTCCCAGGGCTTCTCCCCTGATTTACAAACTGAGTAGGACCTTTTCAGTCCGCGGCTGCAGGGGCGGGAACTTCCTTGTGTTTTCCCAACCGCCAGCAGCCACAGGGAGGTCTCGGCAGGGAGGTGTAGGCGTGTCGCTTGCTGTAAGCCTGGGACCCCACCCTTCTTGCAGCTTGGTGGCTGCCACAGCTCAGATGCTAAGCAGGGGCATGGGGAACCCCAAACCTCTGTCAGCTGTCATCCCTGTAACAAAAGATGGGGGAGGATTAACTTGTCAAGAGGAAGGAAAAAGTTGACTTTGGCTCAGAATTTTGGAGGTTCCAGTCCATGGGCCTCACTTTGGGCCTGTGGGGAGGCAGTGCAGAGGGAACGGGTGGCGAAGGCGGACCACTGACCCCGGGCTAGGAGCAAGGAAGGAAGGAGGCCAGGTTCCCACAGTCCCCTCAGCACAACCTCTGACCTCAAGGATCCCCCAACAGGTCCCATCTCTCAAAGGTCCCAGCACCTCCCAATGGCCCCACCTCGGGACCAAGCCTTAAACACATGGACCCTCAGGGCCATTCACTATCCAAACCGTAGCAGGCCACGTGGTCCGTGTAGGCCATTAAATTTCAAATCTCCTCCAACGCCCCAGCCTCCTGCCTCGCTCCCAGCCCAGCCCCCCCCACCTGTCTTCCCAGCAAACTTGATGCACCTCCCCCATGCTGCTGCTTCCCAGAGGGGACACACTCCCCCACATTGAGGCCGTCAGTGTCCCCTGCCTCCTCCCAACCCACGCTCACCTCCTCAAGTCCTTCCACTGGGGACGAATCTCCGTCCTGGTGTTGCTCACTTTGTGTTGTGCATTGGGTGCTGTGTTCTTCCCTCTCTGTTGTGACCCCCTTTTGCTCCCAGTCTGGGGCTATACCTATCTGCAGGCTTTCTTTACAAGGTGCCATTGCTCTATCTCAAGACATTCTAGAACCTCCCCTCATCCTCTCTGCAATGCTGGTGCGTCTCTTGCCTCCCTGCAGTGGTGGGCTAATGGCAGAGAGTCAGGACGTCAACCTTACTCTGACACACAGGTGCCGGCAGCCTGAGAATAAAACCCCAACTCCTTTCCTGGTGGACAGGAACAGTGTGATTTGACCTCGCTCATCAGCCCTCACCTTCACTCTCTCCCCCCATTACTCACTGAGGTCCTGCCACACAGCTGGGATTCTGGTCCTCAGATGTGCCCCTCCGGTGCCTGCTCAGGGACTTTGCACCCACGGCTCCCTCTGCTGGAGCACACTGTCCCTGCACCCCTGCAGGGGCTCCTCCCTGTCTTTTGGACTCCCTGACACCTCTGTCTGCCTCCATACACCCCGGAGCCTGTCTGTTGTGATGCCCTGATGTATTTTTCGAGCTGCTTTATCAATTTCGAAAATGAGCCTTTGTAAAATTAGTTTCGCTTTATGATCTTTATCTTCTGGCAGGGACAAAGCTCTACCTGAACTGGGACCTTGCCCAGCTGGTTGCTGTCAGAGCCTCAGAAGGACTAGGCACATGGGCAGTTGTCACTGCATTAGCTGCTGCATGGAAAATTGCAACTTTGAAAGGTTCCTTCTCACTTGTCACCCAGACAGGCCTCCCCTGCACAGGTGGGTGGTCACAAATATGCTTATGTGAACGTCTGTCTCAGGGAGTCCTCTAAGCCCAGCCCTTTAGCATGGATGCATGGAGCAGGAGGTGAACTGAGGGGCCACCCCATTCTACACGATCTGCCTTTCAGAGCTCGGCCCTTGTGTGTCTCCAGCTCCCTCAAAATCCTGCGTGCAGCACCTGGAGCACTTGTTGAGTGGGATCTTTTGAAACCATCGCGGCGACAACTTTGGTAATTGAAGAAGAAGGGTCTGTCGGGTCCTTCAGATGGAACTTGTGGGACAAGCTGACACCCGGAGTTCTCATTCTCAGTTGTGGGTTCCGGGTCACAGAGTGCAAAGGGCACGCCCCACTCTGCAGACGTGTTGATGGAAAACGGGACGACCTGCCGGAGACGCCGGGAGTCACAGGAGCGGCGCCATATCCTTCTGACACTTGAAAATTGCAACTTTGAAGGTTCCTTCTCACTTGTCACCCAGACAGGCCTCCCCTGCACAGACTGATTCCAGGCCTCGCCCTCCGAGGCTGGCTTTCCCACCTCCCCAGGACCAGTCGATGGGGATTGTTGAAACCCAGTTATGACCCCACAGCCTGCAAAGCACCTCAAGTGTCCTAGGCATGGGCGTTTCCGTGTTTAATCAGGACCTTCAGTTAGGACTGAAAATTGGACTGTGTCACCTCAAGCACTCCAGAGATGTTGGGCAGAGGTTGCTTCAGGCATGGCTGGCTCCAGGGGGCTCTGATAGTCTTTTCTTATTCATTTTATTGGCTCTTTCCATATGGTGGCTTAAGGGGGAAGGAGGTTCCTGGAAGCCCCAGATGCATTAATTTAATTGTGCAAATATTCTACACATACCATTTCATTCACTCTTTTTTTTTTCTTTCTGTTCCTTACATAAAAAAGGCAAAGTTTTACTTTAGGATATCTGTGCTGATACTCTAAGTGCTGAGAGACCCCTCCCTGTTCCCTCTAATTACATATCTTGCTCCCTGACCTCCTGCAAAGCTCTGTTCCCATTTCCCTTCTCAGTAAGGACAACCTTGACCACCTATTTGAATCTGGAATCCTCCTTCACACTCCTAATCCCTGCCTCCTTGCTTACCCTCCCCCACTGCACTTAGTGCCTCCAAGGTCCCTCTACACAGAACCTGATGGTTATCCCTTTTTTCCCCTGTGGCCCACTAGAGTGTCTGGTTTATTCACCAATGTATCCCAAGAACCTTATATGGTCCTGTTACATAGTAGTAGCTCAATTTGTTGGATGAATGAGTAAAGTAGAAAGAGAAACCAGGCACTAGAAATACACCATGAACAAACCTAAAATCCTCAGAGCTTTTGTGCCTTACCTTCTGGTGCGGATGGCGGACAGCAAACGAGATTTTAAGGGAGTACGAAATATCTGGAATTTCAAGTGGCAGTAAGTGCTGGGCAGGCAAGCACAGCAGATGCCCACGGTCCAGATGAGATCCAGCGCCTTCTTCTGTTGTTTTAATTGTATTGTTTTTGGAAGCAGGAGAGGACGAGAATGCTGCTCATGATGGCAGTAAAGCTTCTCCAGACTGGTTTACAAGTTGTGTTTGCTTTTATTTTCATTCCTTCTCAATTTGGGAGTGGGCATCTCCCTGCCAATCCACCCTCCCCTTGACATTTCCCACTCCCATGATTTAAATGAAGGACGATGCAGATTGGCTGGGGGCTGCTGGTGTTCGGAAACCCTGGGCCTGGGCGTTGGCAGAGCCAGCTGCTGCGTGGAGGAGCCGCAACCCAAACCCATGAGCGGGTATTGACTCGTATTGGCGTTAATGCCTTTTTTTTATTGACACAAGTGTTTTATCAAAATTCGTCTGGGGAGGAACATCCATCTTCCCGTTGACTTAAAATAGAAGATATTACAGGGTGGGCTTTCTAGCTATCTAGTATGGACCTATGCATACAGATGGAGATGCACAATCAATACTTCATCATCAAATTATGATCTGGCTTTCAATGTTTTGCAGAAAGAGTCTGGAGATGAGTAATGAAGTACAACAATAATTTTGATGTTGCAAAGTGGTGTTTTGTTTTTTTTTCTGTAAGAGGTGGAGCCTCCCCTTGGCCATCCTGTGCAGCCATAGGAGACCCCCACTGGCTGCAGAGGGATCTGGTGGATGGGATCTGGTGGATGGGATCTGGTGGAAGGCTGCCTAGGCTTTACTGCTTGCTTGGTAATTACTTGTGTGAAGGAACATGCACTCTTGTCTATGTCGCTGGTGGCCCACCCAGGCCCTCTGATCCCCTTCTTCACTCTGTGAGCTTCTGCCAGCTCCACTGGACCCCGGGTCAGCAGGTGCTGCTCTTGGGGAAGGGCCTGGGTGTTTGTGCAGCTGGATCAGGAAGTCCCACTCCTGTCTCCTGTGCTCTCCCACTCACTTCTGCTCCCCTCTTGTTGTCCCCACCCCCAGGGACCCCTCCCTCCACTGAACACTGTCTCCAGTCCACTCAGCAGCCGACTTCTGTGCTCACTCCAAGGCGACTGGGGAGGGGAGGCCGATGCTGGTACAGGGCTCTGCTGCTTTCCTCCCCTGTCCCTCTGCCCCTGGCCCTCCTGCCGCTCTGCTCTGGATATAAGCACACATTCGCCATAGGTAGTATTGATTATTAAGTGCCAGGCACTGTGTAGGAGCTAGGGAGGGGCAGGGGGAGAGGTAGAGAAGGCCCAGATCCCTGTGTCAATCTGGGTGCCTTTGGCTATAAAATCAGCCAAATTAATAATCTCCGACGTCACATTGATGCAGAGTCAGAGAGCGCAGCTCTGGCTGTTCCAGTGCTTCCCTCTCCTCAGCCACATCAGGTGCTGGCTTTGTCCTCAGACTGGGAGCCACTGACCACAGCGACTCCAGCCGTCACACCCAGACACGAGGACATCCAGAGAGAGAAGAGAGACCATGGTTTCTTGTGGCTTTCTCTTTAAAGCAAGGGCACCTTCCCTAGAAGTCCCTACCTCCCTAGTGACAGTACCTTTGCCTGATTGGCCTAAATGAGCCGTGGTGCTCCTGCCTAAGCCATCCTGGCAAGGGACACGTTTACCTCTGAGTCACACCCTGAACCTAAGGGCCGGGGTGGTTTCTCCTGAGGCTCTGGGGGTGGGGGGCAGGGGTGACCTATGAATGCACTGGGAGAAAGGGGGAGGTCCATGTTGGGTAGGGGGCTCAGCTCCGTGCTTCCTGTCATTCTGCTCTCGTCTGTGGGACTCCCTGGGATACAGTCACACATCCATGCCTCTGCGGGATTTGACTGAGGGCTGCTGTACCTGTGGGATTAGTGCCGTGACCTGTGGGTGGTCTTGCTCAGTAAGTATGTGCTAGTTGAACGCATGGTGCTGGTGAAGGCAGGGAATGGATGGGTGCGTGAACTTGTGCCATATGGAGAGCAGACCTGAAGAGAAGGCGAGGGCAGTGCTTGCCACCACCTCTGTGGTCAGTGTCCTGTGAGGATGGCAGGGCCCGGAGGCCCCTCCTTGCCCAAGAAGCCCAAAGCAGTAAGGGCATCAACTTGGGGTGAGGAAGACCTAGGCTCCCCCTTGGTTCTGATACCATGGACTTCGGGCTATGTTCTTTTTTTTAAAAAAATATATTAATTTTTTTTTGGTGTAAATGGACACAACACAGTGCCTTTATTTTTATGTGGTGCTGAGGATCGAACCCAGGTCCCGCCCTTGCTAGGCTAGCGCTCTACCACTGAGCCAAAATCCCAGCCCCTTCCTGTGTTCTTGAGAGAGACTGTGAGGACTCAGTCACTGAATGACTTGCTGAGCACTTACTCTGTGAAGATGAGGGGGATGCGTGTAGAACAGGGTGCCATGAAAGCATTTGTGGGGATCCACACAGGGGGCCCAGAGCCTGGTCCTCAAGCTGAGTCTGAGGGGTGCACAGGCCCCTGGGTGGGAAGTGGGAGTGGAGCATGGCAGGTGGAGAAGAGCGGGTCGGAGGGGCTGAGGTGGGGTGGGCGTGTTAGGGGAGAACCAGGCTGGTAAGGCCTGAACTGGGGGTGGGGGGGAGCATGGCGTGAGAGGAGGAGAGGGTCAGAGGGCCTGCTCAAGGAGGGGCAAAGGCCATGGCACCTGTGCTTCACAGAGGAGACACTCTGAAGGTGTCTGGGTGGAGTGGCCAGAAGCTGTCGGGCTGCTGAATGGAGATGCTAAACCACGTGGGCCCCGGCAGCAGAGCAGGCTGCTGTGCTTCCCCAGCAGAGTCCAGGGGCTCGGGCTGGACGGCAACAAGGTGAAGGAGGGAAACAGACTGACCCGAGAGGTCCGGGAGGCAAACTTGCAGCTGAGGAGAATCAGAGGTTCTTGCTGGACCTCAGGACCTCACCTGCCTATTGAGTGGAATGATCCAGATTCCCATAGGGAGGATGAGTCCCGAGGAATGAAGGGGAATCAAGCACAATGCGATTAAGAAATGCCATGTCACCAGTCACACGAGCTTAAATTAGATGCAACGTCCAAGCCTAACATCTTCCACACCAAGGTGGGGCCAAGGCGGGGCACTAGGTGGCTAGACCATCACTATTTGAAGCTGGAAGTGGGTGGGGGGCGATTCGTGGTTCTTGGTGGATTAGAAAGCTAGGGGAAAACAAAGGATGTGTTTGGGGGCCTAAGTTCTAGAAAAACTAACATTCTGGTCAGAATGGGCCTTTATGTGGAAAGTCGGTGGAATTTGGATTAGGAAGGGCTGCCTTTGAATCCCATTCATGCTACTTATTAGCTGTGTCACCTTGGCGGGTCACTTACCCTCTGATTCTTAATTTCCTCAGGGAGATGGTAATAGTTGCTTCAAAAGGCTACTGTGGGTATTAAGTGAAATAATATTGGTGAAAGTACTTCATCAGCTGCAAAACATTATTAAACTCTAGGGATCATCAAGAAAGTTTTTTTTTTTTTTTTTAAGTAAAAAAACTGGGTGACATTATTGAGTGTTAGTTTTGGAGTATTAGTAGGAGAACGTCTTGATCCCTAGGAGATGCAAGCTGAAGTATTTAGGAGTAAAATGTCAAGATGCTTAAAATGTTTGAATGCTCAGGAAACAAAATTGCATGGTCCACTGAGTTATCTAACTACATATTTACCCATTTCCATCTTCATCTGTATCTTGAGAAGATGTGGCAAAAGACAGCCAGAGGGTATCAGTGTTTACTAAGATACTTTAATTTTTCAGTAGACTTAAAAAGTTTCATAATGGAAGGAAGGGAAGTCAGTTCCTGGGGGAATGTAAATGGGGAAGGTGAAGTGACACCCCCCAGAGGTAACAAAGGACAAAGCTCCGAGACCATGGGGAGAAGCTGTGGCCTTCAGCAAGGAGGAAGCACCTGGACTCCTCTCCCAGCTCCTCCTCTCTCCTCTGGGTGCCTGGAGGCAAGTCCAAGGGCAGAGGCCCCAAGATAACATCCAGGAGGTGGTCCCCCAGGGCGTGGGGAGTGACAGGTGGAGAAGGCCCAGGGTGGGCATGCAGGGCGCTGGGGAATAACTAGCAGCCCTCCTTTTGCAGGGAATGCCAGGCAGAAGTGAAAACCCTTCTCTTCTCCCAGCCCGGCTGAAGGCTAAGAAACAGGAAAGAGATGGGCGGGCGCCAGGCCTTCCCTTGTGAAGTGAGATCTGTGGTTGGATCCTGGGAATATTTTCTTCTTGATTAGAGAATGATGCATGAGGAGAAGCCGGTCCCTCCCTCTGTGATTTTGGACAGGATCATGTGAGGACAGGATGCCAGGGCTGCCACCGCCACGAGAAGGGCAGCCCCTGAAGGGCCCTGGCGCAGGTCAGTGACAGCCACACCTGAGCACCTGCTGCCATGCTCCCAAGGCCTTGGCAGTGGCTGTTTTCTCTGGCCACCACCAGCATTCTAACTGGAGCACAGGTCAAGGTCAGCGTGGCCTCCTTGTCTCATTTCCTGTGGCCATGCCCCCCCCTTCCCTTCTGATGTAACAGGAAGCAAAACACAACCCAGACAAGGAAATGGACTGAGAAAGAGGGCAGATTGAGAGACCTCAGGTGCCACCTGAGGGTTCCAGGGGACGGTGCTTCGGCTTTGGACCCAGCACTCCGCGACCCACCCAGACCCCTCTAGCTGCCTTGGCTCAGCTGCCCACCACCTCCCGGCTTCCGTCTGTGGCGCTGCTCCTCCCTGTGACCTTTGAGGACTGCTCCTGGGGCCATCACGTCACACCGAGAGCCCAGGGCTGTCAACGACCATCCCACTAACCCACGTGGAGCACAAACCCTTGCAGCGCCTTAGGCTCAGGCTGCACAAACCGCTGTGGTGTGGGGAGCCCTCTGGGGCAGGCGGGCCAGGCATTGCTCCTTCCCAGCGCCAGGTGGGCTCCTCACCTTCCTTCTGCAGCTCCCTGTGCTTTTGAGAGCTGTCCCAGGAGCACTAAAGGATGCAGAGGTGTGAAACCACACAGGGAGGCTGGGGGAAAAAACATCCCTCCAGACTTCCACTGAAAACCTGGCCACAGCAGGTGACCCTGCACAGACCACCCACACTAGCCCCAGGGTGTCCCTGCAGACTGAGCTGACAAAGCCCTTTTGTGCTTAGCTTAGACTCTCTCCCAAGGACTGACTTCATTTGCCAGTGGCTTTTCTCCCCACAGTGTACTCCACTTAGGCCAACCTACAAGCCATGCGCTTACATGAAGGCCATGTCTGCATCTTCGGTCACTCTGCCCTGATGGGTGCATTCTCTATAGGGCAAGAAACAGGAAGTCCACAGGAGGACAGGGACATCTGCGTGGCCTGGGCTTACCTATCTTTCCCCTCTGAGGCCCCTCCCCTGCAGCCCTTGCCCTCTGCTGGCCGCGGCTGGCTGGAGTGTGCCGTGGACATCTCCTCCCTCGTTGCTCATGCCACTCCGGAGCCACATCAGTCCCCTCTACCCTGCGGCACTGAGACTCACCTGAGAACTCTTCCAAAGTACACAGATGCTCCACCTTCTCCTCCCCTCCACTTCCTGCCAGGAATCTCTGGCCCAGGGCTCAGGTGTGGGTTTCTTCCAGCAGGTGACTCCAACTGCAGCCAGGCCCAGTCCTGCGCTCCTCTGTAGGGAGCACCTGTGCTGGGCACGCCTTCCCCGGGCCTGGAGGAGGGGCGTGGAGCCTCAGGCCTCCCTCCTGCCATCCGGTTTTGATAAAGTAATGCTTTCTTTAAAAACTCAAGTATGTGGCTCCTCTGAAACTGATCATGGTCAACTGTTGGGAGCACCCCAGGACGAGGTCAGTGAGCCAGAAACCTGGAGACCCGGCACTGCTCCTCCTAGGGTCAGGCTTCCTGTGAGCTCTCCTGTGGATTCACCCTAAGGCGCTCTGCTTCCTTGCTGAGGGGTGTGTGTGTGGGGGGGGGGGTAGAGGGAGGACTGGAGTCCCGGGCTCACACTCTGCTTCCTTAGAACATGTTAACTTACTTCTGTGAAGTGCTTACTAGATTGCAAACATTGCTTTTTAAAACCCCATAGTTAATCACTAGACAAAAGGCAAGAATAATTTTCCAAGGCACACTCAGAGGTACAACTCTGAATAATAATGCAGCCCTGATAAAGCCATTCTCACTTTCCTGCTCTATTTACGGGGTGCGGTGGGGAAGCAGAGCTTGATCTTCAACTGAACAACATAAACTTTAGTGACTGCTCAGAAAAATGGGCTTCTCCCTAGTCTTAGCACTCTACGGCCCACTGTCTGCACGGAGTCTAAGAAAGGGGTTTGGGTCATTCTCACCGTGGCACTTAAGGAAATTCTGACTTTTAAAATGAATTTAGGGCACTTCCTATTTCCTTCTCTTTGATGGTTATTCTATGAATTCTCATATTTTCCTTTCTCCCATGTCCGCTAATTAAGAAAGATATTATGTTTTTTTTTTTAAAGATAGACTTTATTCAGTGACAGAGAGAGAGAGAGAGAGAGAGAGAGAGAGAGAGAGACAGAATTTTTCAATATTTATTTTTTAGTTCTTGGCGGACACAACATCTTTTTTTTTTAATTTATTTTTTTTTTCAGAGAGAGAGAGAGAGAGAGAAAGAATTTTTAATATTTATTTATTTATTTATTTTTAGTTTTCGGCGGACACAACATCTTTGTTTGTATGGGGTGCTGAGGATCGAACCCAGGCCGCACGCATGCCAGGCGAGCGCGCTACCGCTTGAGCCACATCCCCAGCCCCGAACACAACATCTTTATTTTATTTTTATGTGGTGCTGAGGATCGAACCCAGCACCCCGCGCCTGCCAGGCGAGCGCGCTACCGCTTGAGCCACATCCCCAGCCCAAGACATTATGTTTTAATAAAAACTCTTTATTTGAGCAAGTATACAACATCCAGTTCCTGGCTTACGTAGAAAAATAAGATCATTCATTTGGCCCCAGGTAAGGAAACTAATGAATTTAATGAATGATATCTACCACTCTTATCAACTTGGGGTGGTAAGTAGGTGCAACACTAATCTACTGCACAGGACCCAGCCTTTCTAATCCTTAAAATTCTGAGTTATCACTTGTACTGAGGGGAAATGTCACCATTTCTGAGCTCACACCTGCCAGCTGTGCTATGGCCACTGTCCACTGCTTTGTGGCTTTGCCACCCTTCCACTAGACCAGTGGGTCAGAACCCTGGCTGCCTGTGCACAGCACTTAGGCTTATGACACAGAGACAGATGTGTAGGCACCAGGCTCCGAGATTCTGATTCCAATGGCCTGGGACAGGGCCTAGACAGAGGTGGATGCCATGAGATGCCAATGAGCAGGTGGGTTCTGGAACCACTACCAGCTCTTCCTAGTCGCTGAGCAATAGTGTCTCCTCCATCTGGGATCCCTAGCAGCTGCAATGGGGTCAGCGTAAGACAGACACAAGTCTGCTGTGAATTACATACTGAACATACCTGGAAAGCCCTTGGAATCCTGGTACCAAGACACTGCAGCATCACCCACTTCTGATGGATTCCCCCTGTGTATTAAGCAAGGAACCTCATACTGTTATTCTGAAGACAGGATTGCTCTAACCCTAACTTACACTGTAAACCCGGGCCCCGTGGCTTTGCTTGTTAATACAGACGATGCCACAGCGCTGGAGTCAGTGGAAGCAAGTCCATATATTAAAAAGAAACATTATTATGGTATTTAGAAATGCATGGCAATAGACTTCGGCCTTATGAAGCAAAATAGCACAGATATCAAAGTTACCTAATCACTGCACAGATCACTGCTCAGAGTAAACAACCATTTCTTCCAAGTAGTTTTCAGGAAAAAATTTAAAATAGCCACCTGAATACAAAAGCAGAAGACTGTTCATTTTCAGTCTTATTTTTGGCTGGCTGGTTAGTTGGCTGGTTGAGCCTTCATTCACTCATTTACCTAGGGCCTCCTGAGCCTTTCTTTTTGTATGAGGCCCTGTTCTAGGCACTCGGCCATAGAGGTGAACTCAAGTGACGTGTGCCTGATCTCACGCAGCAGGCAGACTGCATATGACTCATGAAATGGTAAGTGCCGTGAGCCAAATGAAGCAGGCGGATCTGAAGCCCAGGGAGAGAGTCGGGCCCTAGTGGTCAGCGAGGGCATCTGAGGAGGTGACCTGGGAGCTGAGACCCGAATTTCTAAGGACAGGAGATCGTAGCCACACAGGTCCAGAGGCAGGGTTGAGCTGGAAGGCTGAGCAACAGGAAGGCTGGCGACTTCACACAGAGAGCAGCGTGGCTGTGGGGCACCTGCAGATCACCTGGGCCTGTGCGTGGAGAGGAGCCTGGGGAGAAGCAGGTAAAATGCCCAGTGGCGCCATCGCTTCTCACTTACAGAACTGCTCCGACAGAGGGGTCCACACGGAAAGTTGATAATATCGAGTGAGTTTTCTTGTCCTGGGAAAGCCACTCCATCGGGCCAAGCGTCACCTAACCCCTGAAGTAAAAAATAATAATAAAGGTGCTCCTTGACTAATGATGGGATCATGTCTCAATAAAGCCACATTTAAGTTGAAGATATCATAAACAAAAAATGCTTTTAATACATGTAACCTAGTGAACATCACAGCTTAGCCTAGCTTACCTTAAATGTGCTCAGAACGTTTTCATTAACCTCAAGTTGGGCAAACTCATCTAACACAATGTCTATTTTATGGCAAGGTGTTGAATAGCTCATTAAGGTTATTGCATATCTGTATCCAAAATGCTTTGGAAACAGCACACAGCAGAGCATCGGCCCCTTCCCCTCTAGACGGTGGGCTGCCCAGGAGCTTGGCTCCCTGGTGCTTGCTGCCCAGCATCGCGGCAGGAGTGACTGCAAACTGCCCATCCAGGAATGGCCGGGATTCAAAATCCAAAGCACAGTGTCTGCTGAATGCACTTCACTTTTGCACCACTGTACAGTTGAGAAGTCCTAAGTTGAACCACTGTAAGCAGGGCGTTTCTTTTCTTCTTAGTGCTGGATGGGAGCAGGAATGCTTGGCCAAATCATAAATACACTGTGCCCCTAGCTATTCACGTGGCTCATCTTTTTTCTTCATTTAAACCTCTTCCAAATGCCACTTCCCCAAAGAGGACCTGCTCGTATCACCAAGACTGTCCTTCTCCCCAGCTGCTGGTGATCCTGGGTCTTACCGCTACTTGATATTCCATCTTCCCCCTCCCCACAGGAATGCAAGATCCCGAGGTCAAGGACTTCATTAGCTTTATTTTCTGCTGTACTCAGCACAATCCTTGGTACACAGTAGGTGCTTAATAAATATTTGTTGAATGAACTTTGAACAAATGCTCCTGGGTTTTGATGCATTTATCCAGGCACAAAGGACGTAAGAGAGCCCCAGTGTTCCTGGCTGCTATTTCCCAAGCACATTCCTGTCCTTTCTAATCTTTCTGCCTTAATCACTTTAAATGTACTGACAAGCACAATTGACCAATTAATAGCACTTATGCTCTTGTTACATCATTTGTAATCCATGATGCTCTTTCTATTTGCGATGGCCTTTCAATTTTTCATGACTCAAAATGGAGGACATGCATAATGAATACAAATAGCAAATTGATTAAATGTAATGCATATTCTACTGCTTGCTGGGTTTATGCCTGTTATTAATGACAGAAATCCAGCAAATTCTCATGAAAACACCAATGACATACAACCTCAATGCAAAATGTTGGAGCACTAGGGGTCTTAAATTTTCCTAATTACTGAGCAACAGCAGACATTAATTTCCCAGACGGCAACCTTTGTAAATAAGAACATTGGCATGGCTTCTTTGTCCAAATTCTTTTTGCTGAGCACAAAAACCATCATGCAACCCACAGACTGTTTGTGTGTGTTTGAGAGAGAGAGAGAGAGAGAGAGAGACAGAGACAGAGACACACTTGAGAGACTGGCTTATAAGCAAAGTATAAAGGATGCCACTTGTGTGAAATCAAATTTATTGTCTACTACAGGGATCTCATAGTTTTTGGAATGCTAATATACTGTGATACAGATTCCACACAGCTTCTGCAGGTGTACTGAGCATTAAAACATCACAAAGGTGATAAAGCAAAATAAGAAAGAAGATCTGGACAAGAGTCTGAAATGGATAATAAGATAAAGCAGGCACTGTTAGGAGATCAGCTTTGCTGGGGTACAGTATTAGTCTTGGTCTCAGCCTGCCAAGGACAGGCTGGTTTGCAATAAGTGACTATGTGGACACATCTTATTTTTCCATTAGCAGAGAATCTTCTGGGAAGCAGGTGTTTTCTCTGACACACTGGTAGATATGGTAGTGAACTTACCTAGGTTTGTACTGGGAAATAGCAAAGCTTGTCTGCTAGATCTGAAAAGACAGGGGATGATGTAGACAGGAGCATTTTTCAAGCACCCATGCCTTGAAACCATCACCTTCACAGTGTGCTGACAGCAGCTATGACCATCCCCCCTTCTAGTACAAACTGGCTGTCTTGCAGAAGGAAGGCTGAATGAGAGAATGGATAGCTGTGGTCTTGGTTCACTCCCTGACAGGTCTGCATCCATGATGAAGTGGGCTCTGAATGGGTGGAATTCCAAACCTAGGGGAAGCAGGAGTCTGCCAAAATGTGCCCTGCTAATTTGGGACCCACAGTGATTTTGGCAAAACCTAATCCAGGTAATTCCCCTCTGCTTTTGAAAGTGTGTAAACCATCTTAGGTCAGAAAACCCAGAAGACACCCAGAGCCAAGGATTTGAGAGTGAGAGGTTGACTGGGAGGTGGAGAGTACCTGGGGAGGTGAGAGGGAAGTGAGACGGGGAAGGGAAGATGGCCAGACAATGAAGGGTTCATGATGACGTAAGCCACAGTTACATTTCACAGGGAAGCTGGGGAATGGTGCAACACCCATGCCTCAACATGACTTCAGCTAAGGGGAGAGGGGGCTGGGGTACTTATATTACCATATGTAACAGAGGTTTATTCAAGTGCCCAAGAGATGTCATTTCCCAGGTACTTTCAGTCTCCCAGGCCTATGGACCAAGAGGATTTCAGGAGCCTAAGGGCAGCCTGTCTGGCAAAGACATAACAAATATGAGTGAAGCATTGGCAGAATCTGCTACATAAGTCACCCACGGGCTCAGGGTTCCCTCCTGCATATACAAAACCCACGCCAATCTCAAACTTCTGAAGGCTTCACCATTCATCATCATTAAAATGTCTGATTATTGCACCTAGTGCCCTGAGCACACTGTTGAATGTGGCTTGGAAGGGACAGGAAACTAACAGACTTTCCTCACTGAATTTTCCAGTTTACAGAATAGGCAAGACAGATTTCTTGCAAAAATTTAGGAAATACACATGCCCTCCTCCCCCACTGTCATATGTCTATGTGAGAGAATAAAGAATTCACAACTAGTTCTAAAAAAAGAGTCCAACTAGGAAGAGAAATACATTCACAGACCATAGAGTAAGAGAAAGTGACAGAACTAACAGGCAAAAAGGAAGGAATATTTTATTTATTAAAATTGGAAAAAAAAAGGGACAAAAATTCTTGGTACCTTTAAGCATTTTTCCCAGATGAAGCCTAAGGTTTATAAATCTGTGCTGGAACATTCCCATTGTTACCTGGAATCTGGTTGTCAGGTCCTCTTATGTCCTGGAATTCATCCTTTAAAGCCAAAGAATTCCTCAGCACCTTCACTTCTTTTGATGTCTTAGTTGTAAAAATATTTTCTTAATGTCTAAAAATAAAAATCACACCAATTAGCATTTATTTAGTGCCTACTATGCTGACTTGTTTTGCATGTGTTAGTTGACTCTGTGACTACTCACAGCAACCTGTGGTTAACTCTTAGTTTCCCTGTCTCACAGAGAAAGAAGCTGAGGCTCTGAACCCAAGTGATCTGACTCCAGAACTCACATTTTTACATTATCTTTTTCTCATGTGCCCTTATTACTTCCCTTGGTAATCAAATGTTTTTACAAACATAAATCCTGTCTTAATTATTTCTGTTCCAAGGATATGAGGGTCTGACATTTACATTTATGGCAAATGTAACACCCTCATGTGAAGTTCATTGTAAAACAGAGCCCATTCAAGGAGCAGAGAGACCAGCTTCCCAAAGCACAGCACTTGGTTTCTCCAACAGCACGCCCAGGTCTTGCACTAGCAAAGTCTTGTGAGTTTCATCTCACACCCATCTTAAAGACATCTGCTCTCTAAATCTAGGGAACCTCACTGTGGGATACAGGAAATCAATTTTGATTGCATCTCTTGGCTACCATGAGCCTGTCCAACCACTGGACTCTATATTGAGTAAAAGGTGAAAAATGCAAATGGCACTGCATTCTGACTAGCTTCTATTGGCATTTACTAAATAAAAGAAGGATGCGTGTGGTTAGAGATGGAAGTGCTGCTTAGAAAGCACTTGAGCAATTGCTTAGACTCACATTTATTATAGTGTGATCCTGAGCCTAAAAAAGAATTGACATTTTTTTTTTCCAGTCAGGCTTATAAACGCAGACCCAGAGAGGCCTCTCATTCTTCTAAACATCTCTTCAGGAGGAGATCAGAGGGGAAAGCTCAAGCTTGACAGCGTAAAAAGCTTATGGTTTGCTTTTCCACGGTATTTCTATTACAGTGTAAGTGTGTATGTGGCATAAGCACATATGCACGTAAATGCTGTTTGCTAAATTTAAAAGAAAGATGGTTTTCCCACTTCTAACACTTAAGGGCTTATAAAAGATAATGCCTTAAGAGCCAGCAAAATCCACTACTACATACAGATAAAGGACCCTCTGATTTTGCTAAATATTTAGAGAACTGATCTAGAGAAGGACCACAATAGGAACTACCAAAGTTAGTCTGGGTAAAATGATCTGGGTAAAATGCACCTCAGGAATGGTTCTGTATCCAAGAGCCGGTGCGGGGCGTGTGCACAGTGTCCACATACACTCAAGAGAATAGGTAATATTTTAAGCCAAAGCATTTAAGAATTTCATCATTTTGTCTTGTGCTTTCCACATGTTTGTGTTCAGTAACAATAGCAGCTTTGGAAGTGTCAGGCCCAAATCAGTCAGGAGGATTCATTTAGAAATTGTGACAGGTTACAATGTGCCTTTATTTAATCTCCACCGATATCTATTACCCAGGGCTGCTGTGGCTGAAGTGTGGCCTGCATGGCTAGACTCTCTTATCAGAAGCCCACAAAGCCCACACCATGGACACACATGTGGCACTGAATGGCCCAGTGTGGGGAGGATGAGGAGGCAGGCAGGTGTGCAGAGTGTGCTGAGACCCTTTAGACGGCTGTCACATCTCCTGATGTGGCACAGCTCCAGGCTGTATTGACAGTAACACCAATGAGGACATTGTGTGTCTGTCTACCTTGCCTCAAATACTCAGAAATGAGTGTAGGGACAGGACATGACATTGCAGGATATGCACACCGATCTCCCAAAGATGGCGTTATCCAGACAGACCACTAAATTAAAGGAAGTCAATACATATTTCAAGAAGTCATTAACTGAGTCATATATTTACAAAGTATGGTCACAGTGTACTGCTGATTACGCTTTCTTAGGAACCTCTTAATAATTGGGACCATGACATACAGGATGATAATGACCCAGATGATGTTAAATTGAAAACTGCAAACACTAATGACAAAACAGGTAAGCAGGCTAAAAAATGGAAAAAGCATGGTGAATCAAAAGTCTCTTTCTAACCAGTTCAGCAAATTTCACAAACCCCAGATCTCTGAAATTGGAACATTATAGAAAATAGGGATGCGAAATTAGAAAGGAACTCAATAAGGTTGGAAAACACATCTACGGTGTTGGAATGTCGCAGGTAACAGCTGAATAACAAAGATGAGAGTTGATTTTGAATATGTGATGGGAAACCTCTAGCACCAACTTGGCAGTGGGGAGGGGTCAGTTCAGAGGCAGCAGGATTGAGGAAAACTGAAGGTTCAAGAACCCAATGGGGACAAAATTTGCCAAACATAACCCAATGAAATAAGTGGGGAGAGAAGCGTTGATATGTAGAGGATCTAGAAAAGTGCTTTTCCCTTGCTAGTCAACGGCTCCCCTGAAACGCAGGCTGCTCACCTATGACATATCGTGATAAAGCAGAATGGGATTTTTGCTTCTTGGAAAAGGCAAACTGGATAAAATGCTGAAATATGCAGTCAAGCCTTATTTTTACTTTGCTCTGTTTCACTTAATTTTATTTTTAAGCTAATGCTTATGTTATACTCAACCATGTGTCTGCATCATTTATAGCATTTCATAAGCAATAACCAGTTTGATCTTCTTAACAAATCTAGAAAGTGCTGCTATTACCCTATTGGATAGATGAGAAACTGAGGTATGGAGAGGTAAGTCCCCCAAAGTCACACAGCCAGCAGCTGGGGCTCGACCCAGGCTGTTAGGCCCAGGACTGACCCCCTGTGCGGTCTACCTCGTGAGCAAAGGATCAACATGGCACATTTTCTCACTCTGATTTCTGAGCTTCTGAACCTCTGGAAGATGGAGTGAATGTATGGAAGAATTCTGGATGCTGTAGGAGAGGAACAGTAATGAGGAAACTTGACCTTAAAATGGATACATTGTCTTTATTGTTAAAGTCTGGATGGCACCTGGCATTTTGCAGAGGGAGTGGTTTGTGAAGTAACGCCAGCGAGCCATTAAGTGTGGAGATTCCTTATTGGTTGACTGCTGTATCTAGTTTATGTTAATTAGATAAGCTGTGTGGAATGTATAAATACCCTTCCTGTCCTACAATAAAGGGCTCCCACTCCTGCTGTATCAATCTACACAAGTTCCTCGTCACCCCCCGGCTATTTTGCTGCTGCCGGACTGTGGCATTTATAACTAAACATGAGACCTTAAGGATCCTTTAGAGGATTAAATTGGTGTTACACAAAAAATAAAACAAGAGGGTAGATGGATTGGAAAGATACATATTTTTTTTTTCTGTTATTCCACAATGATTTTCACACTCGGATCAGCTTAGAAAACAACCAGGACAAATGGCCAAGAATAAAATTCCCCCAGTGTTACTGCCTCATTCTAGAGGGAATGGTGTGCCGCAGCATTCTTAAGTGTTTCCTGCCACAAAGGCGGGGCAGGTGCCAATGGTAACAGCTCCCCCAAAACCACAGCCTAATAGAATGACGTCTTGGGGTAAACTGCTCTTCCCTACAAAGATGTCAATTAATCACCCTCACCTTCAGTCTTTGTTCCTTATAGTTGTGATCTTATCAAAAAGATAACACCGTTCACTCACGTATTCATTCAACAGTCATAGAGCTCCAATTTAGCACTGAGATGATCCCAAAATGAATGAGACAGACACAGTGTCCACTCCTCAGGAAGCCCACTCAGAGAATACGGATTAAAAAAAAATGTGAGAGGTGCTTCTGGATCAATATGGTGGGATGAACACACATGCTATTTCCTCTACAAATGAAACCCCACTGCTAAGAGAGTAAATGCCAAATTTCCACTTCTAGCCCAAACCAAGTAACAGACACTCATCTTACCTAAGACCAGGAAAGAACGGGCAGAGTATGTGAAGCAAGAGGTGCCAGACCACAGACACCAGCCAACAAAAAGCAGTGCTCCCCAAGGGGGGAAGCAGACGAGATGCACCCTGCGGCGGCTGAGTTTCCTCCTGGAGGGAAGTCCCAGGCCACAGCTAAAGGAGGATTGAAGCCAGGGAGAGCCCACTGACCCCTGGAGTCGAGAAGTGTAGGGTCTGAGAGAACCTAACCTGATAGAGTTTACAGAGAAGAGCGCTGGAGAGGACAGAGCTGCCCAGAGACTGCTCTAGAGACCTGGAGATGCCCCCCATCCTTGAGTATTCAGTTGACTATTGGAAGGGGCATGCATGTGAGGACACTCCCGAGGTCAGGTGGAAACCACACAGAAGGGTTAGAAATGGTGCATTTTACTCATACAGACTCAGGAATAGGAGTTATTTCCACCAGTCAAACTGGACAACATCCAGATCATTGGGTTATAGAGAAAACTTGGCCTTCATTGTGGGGAATAATTAATTAGCCCTCAACCAAACAGTGCTTGGGTACCACATAACAAATCTTTGAAGTAAGTACGAAGGATAAAACTGTTTCTGAATTGTAGGTCAGATTGAAGAGTGAGGATATTTATAGGAATATGAAAGTATCCTGCACCAACAAAGTAAATTTAATAATATCTGGCACATGGTCAAAAATTACTTAGCATACAAAAAAATCAGGAAAGTAGGGTCCATATGAGAAGATAAATCAATCAAAATAGACCTCAAATTAATACAGAATTAGTAAAGATAACTTAAAAAGTTATTATGAACTGCATTATACATGCTCAACAAGTAGAGACATAGAACATATTTTCAAAAGGCTGAAATCAAATTACCAGAGAGGAAAACTACAATGTTCATTTAAGATAAAGATTACATTGGATAGGCATGATAGAAAATTAGACATTGCAGAAAACAAGATGAGTGAACTTAAAGACATGGCATAGAAAATGATCAAAATGAAAGGCAAGAGAATGGCATAAATGAGCAGGGAATTGTGAGCTGTGAGATGATTTTATGTGGCCTGAACACGGGAGCCTCACTCTCTAAAACAGAGGGCAGGACAGAAAAACAAAATTCATAAAAATAATGGCTAAAAAATTTTCAGTTATGATAAAAACAATAAAAGCACACATCCATGAGACTCGATGAGTAAAGCACAGTAAAAATGAAGAAAAGTACAGCAAGTTATGCCGATGATCAATTTGCTCAAAACCAGTAACAAAAGTAAAATCTTGAAAGTAGCTTCATAACAGGCACATTATGTAGAGAGGATCAAAGGTAAGGAGGACTGCAGATTTCTAGACAGAAATAATGCATGTGAGAAGCCAGTGGGGCTTGATTTTTTTAATGTTGGAATTGAACCCTGGACCTTGCACATACTAAGCATGTACTCTATCAGCCGAGTTACACCCCCAGCCATGGAATAATATTTTTAAAGTACTGAAAGGAAAAAACTGCCAACCCAGAATTCTATAGTTAATAAAAATATCTTTAAAAAATGAAGGAGACTTACAGACGTTACAGACATACAAAGGTTAAAAAAATCCGTCATCAGAAGCCTTTACTGCAAGACATATTAAAAACCTTTAAGCAAAAGTAATATATATATATATATTAAAAATAACTTTAAAACACAATTGACTATTTAAAAAAACAATAATAGAATGTGGAATTGGTAATATCTGTAAAAGTTAATTGTATGACAATAATTACAAAAAAGATTGAGAGGAAAGAAACAAATATGTTATTGTGAAATTATTTCATTATATGTGAAGTGGCACAAAATCACTAGAAGGCAGGCTGTGATAAAGTATATATATTATACATACACACAAACACACATACCATGAATCCTATGAATATGTGTGTGTGTGTGTGTGTGTGTATATACACACACACACACACACACACTATGATTTCTAATGTAATAACTAAAATAACAAAAGAAAGTGTTGTTGCTGATAAACCAATCAATAAAGGAGACAAAATAGAATGGTTAAAAATAACAAATATAATTAGAAAAAAAGAGAACAAAGAATGAATGGCACAAAAAGCAAACAAATAGCTTTTAAACCTAAATTAAAATACAAATTGTCTAAATGCTCCAATTAAAAGGAAGAGATTGTCAGATTGGATAAAAAAGGAAGTTGTTTCTATGTTGCTTACAAGTAACATTTCAATTATGATGGCACAAAGTGATCGAAAATAAAAGGATGGAAAAAGTACACCATGCTAACACCAATAAAAAGAAAGCTACATTAACATTAAACAAAGGAGAGTTTAGAACAAAGAGTACTGCCTGGGACGATGAATGCCATTTCATAATGACAAAAGAGTCAATTCATCAAGAAGACATAACAACCATAAATGTTTATGTATCTGGTAACAGAGCTTCAGAATACAGGAAACAGATACTAGTATATTTACAAGAAGAAATAGCAAGTCCACAAAAATACTTACCTATTTTCATTTTCCTGTCTCTATGATATACAGAACAAGTAGACAGAAAATCAAAAAGGAAACAGAAGATCTAAACAACACAACGATTCATTTTTTCAAACAACTTTTTAAGCTTGACATTTATAAAACATTCACCCCTAAACATATGAATACACATTCTTTCCAATAACACATAGATATTTACAACAATAGACCACACTGTGGGCCAGGAGAGATGCTTCAGTAGCTGAGAAAAGACTCAGGTCACATAAAGTATTTTCTTTGACCAATGGAATTAAATTTAAAAATCAGCAATGGAAAATCTTCAGATGTTTGGAAACAACATATTGTTAAATAACACACAGGTCAAAGATAAATTCAAGAGAAATTTTAGTGATCATTTTGAACTGAATGAAAATTAAAAGATTATTTTAGAAGTTAGAGAATGCTACTAAACTAGAATTAAGGAGACATTTTATATATTAGCTGCATATATTAGGACACAAGAAATCTCTTAGCTTCCTCTTCAGAAAACAAAAACAAACAAAAACCAAACTAAACTTAACAAGAAGGAAGGAGCAGAAGAGAAAATAGGAACAGAAAACAATGACATGGAAACAAAGAAAAGTAAAAGAAAAAATTAACGACACTAAAAGATTGTTCATGGGGAAGACCCATAAAATTGATAAGCCTCCAGCCAGATTAGTGAGGAAACAGAAATTACCATAAACAGAACTGACTGAAATAATGTTGTACATACGCCTCATGTGTTAAAAAAATAAAAGCAGAACTGGGTGCAGTAGCCATCCCTGCCTATAATCCCTGATTTGGAAGCTGAGGCAGGAGGATCACAAGTTTGAGGTTAGCTTCAGCAACTCAGCAAGACCCTACCTAAAAAAAATCAAGGCGGGGGCTGGAAATGTAGCTTGGTGGTAGAGCGCCCCTGGGTTCAATTCACAGTACTTCAAAGAAAGACAAAGAAAGGCAGAAAGGAAGAAAGAAAAAATGAGAGATATTATTATGAAGAACTTTATGCCAATACATTTAAAAACTTAAATTAAATGGACAAATTTCTTGAAAGACAAAAATTACCAAAGCTCACTCAAGAAGAAATGATAATCTAACAGCCCTTTTTCCCTTCAAGAAGTTGAATTGGTAACTTCAAGCAAGATGGCTTTGCTGTTGAATTATATCAAATTTTAAGGAAGAAATGATCCAATTCTGTACATCTCTTCAATGTAATGAAAAGCAGGAAATATGTCCTGATTTATTTTATGAGGTCAGCATTGTTCTACTACTAAAACAAAACAAAGACATGATAAGCAAAGAAAATAGACATCCATAAACCAAGGAAATTCTAAACAAAATTTTAGTAAACTGAATCTAATGAAATGTAAAATGAATGATATATCATCACCAAGAAACAGTTTATTTCAGCAATGCAAAGCTGGTTTAATACTAGATCAATGAAGAATCAATGCAATGCATTATATTATTAAACTATACATTTCCAAAGAAAAATCATATGGTGATCTTAATGGGTGTAGGCATTTGAGAAAATCTAACATTAGCTCCTGATACTAGCTCTCAAATATGAAAACACAAGTTGAAGGGAACATCCTCAATATGAAAAAGGGCATCTGCAAAAAGCATATAGCTGAAGCTAAAGATTGAACTTCCCGCTAAGATCAGAAACAAGACAAGGATGTCCAATTTCTCCATTTCTATTAATAATGTACTGGAGTTTCTGACCAGTGGAATAAATTAAGTAAAAGAAGTAAAAGGTCAGATTGGAAAGGAAGATGTTAAATTGTCTTTTTTGGGCGCACTCCACCACTGAGCCACACCCCCAGCCCTATTTTGTATTTTATTTGTGACAAGGTCTCACTGAATTGCTTAGTAGATCACTTTTGTTGAGGCTAGTTTTGAACTCATGATCCTCTGCCTCAGCCTCCTGAGCTGCTAGAATTACAGACGTGTGCCACCACGGCCAACAGTTAAACTGTATTTTCATAGAACACGATTTTTCCACATAGAAAATCCAAAGCGATGTCCAAAAATATATAACTAATATGAATTATAAAACATTAATTTTATGTTTATATGATAACAATGAATAATCATATATTGAAATTTTTAAAAATATACCATTTATAAGCTGAGTGTGGTGACCCAAGCCTGTAATCCCAGTGACTTTGGAAGCTGAGACAGGAGGATCACAGTTCAATACCAGCCTCAGCAACTGAATGAGAGCCTCAGCAACTTAGCAAGACTGAACTCAATGTAAAAAAGGGCTGAGGATGTGGCTCAGTGATAAAGCACCTCTGGGTTCAATACCCAGTATCAAAATCAAACAAGACAAAAAAAAAAAAAAAAAAAAAAAAGAAAAAAGAAAACATTTACAATAGCATCAAAAGATATGAAATACTTAGGAATTTTTGAAAATAACTGAGTTAATACATTTCTAAACATTCTAAATACGTGGGCATTAACGTCTTGTATATCACTGTGAAATTTCAGAGCCATGAAAATAGAGGATCCTGAAAATCTCCATGAGGAGTAAAGAGAGCACTGCACAGGACAGACTGCATTAGACTTCTCACAGCCAAAACATGAGGAAGGGGAAACGAGACGGTGACGTTATTAACTGAATTCTCATCGAACACAGGAAGAAGTTGCTAGACATTGTTTAAAGGCGGCAAACTACCAAATAAAAATAGATGCATATTAGTTAGAAATGTAGAGCTCAGTACCAGGAGGCTTATAAATAGGATGGGTTAAAAGTGGCTGCGTCTGGGAGTAAAGTGCAGGAGAAAAGTGGGCGAGGGAGTAAATGCAGTCATTAAAAACCGTATTTGCATTACCTGTTTTTAATTACATTCATGATTTCAAAATGCTTTAAAAACACCATGGGTACACTTTGACATCAGAGCAAATTAGGGTTACCTGGCTGCACTCTTCATATGGCCAGGCATCCTGCCACATGTCACCTCCAGCACCCAGCTGTTTTCTTCCCCAAACACACAGAGACTCCACTGATTTTATTGTTTTCTCTTCTCTCTCTCTCTCTCTCTCTCTCTCTGACAAGGAGCCTTGTGGGACCTGGACTCTGCCACAGCAGTGCTTATGTGTGAAGGACAGTGATGTAGAAACAAGGCAGCCTCACAGAGTTTGTGATCTGGGTTTGGAGCAGTGACCTCACGCCAGTGGGGACCTGCAGGCACCCAAGTTCTGGAGCTGGTGCACACCGTCAGCTGAGCTCCAAGGAGAGATGCAGCAAAGCATGCGCTTCCAGGGAGGAGACAACTCTACCGGGATTACCAGGGAAGCAGGTGAAGGAATGTCCTTGTCCTCCCATGTAAGCTGAGGATGCTCTGTCTCATTGGGACACCTCATCTACTGTTCATGCCAGTGTTTTCCTAAATGTGGCAGATTGTAGGCAGTACAGCAGTGAGTCTCACAGGAAGGAAGCTGTTCCTTTTTCGAATCTCTTGATTTTTTTAAAATCAAGGGCAAAACCTCAGTTTGGTACCATTATGTATTTAACACCTTTTTCCCTGTGATAGTTACTAAATTTTCCTTTTAGAAGGCCCCTTTCCCAGACCTCATGCTCAGAGTATTTCACTAGTGTCAACTGTTGTGTTTCTGTTTACTTTCACAGATGCTGTCTATTTATATAGACAAGGGAAACTGGCTTTCCACTTATGATACTGATTAAGGTTAAATTGACCCTCTTAAATAAATTTATTTGATTTAAGAAAAAAAGGTGATTTAAGAAGAATATTAAAGGAACAACAGCACAGGAGGAAAGTTATTAAGGCAACAATTATAAAGTGTTCCCAGATCCCTGAAGTTTGGGGAACACTGATGTAATCGCAGCTCTGTCCTGGTTTACCTTCAAACAGCTCCTGGCAGGACAGTGAAACACGAAGGGAAGAGTGGCCTCATTTAGGCTAGCCACCAGCAGCATTTTCAGGGGGAGACACTTTGCTCATGGTTTTTAATAATCTCCCAATTAAATGCAAGGGTTGCACGATATATCCCAATTTAAAGCATACAATAAAACCTAGAATACAGCCTTGGGAGTTGTGGGCCCATAGTTTCTGAAAAGTAGATGGCAGATAAACTGCTGAGCTGTTTTTCCTTTCCAATTATACCTAAAAAAGAACATACACACACACACACACACACACACACACACACACACACACTCCAAGCAAACCCATAAAGCAAAAGACCCTTCCACATTTAACAAATGTACTCAACATCCCCACATATGTGTCCCTCCAAACTTGGAGCCTCAAGACACTTAGGTGGGAGAGAAGTTTCACACCAAAGCTGCTCGACCCTCCCAGCCTGGGGAAGTGATTTTAGCAGCAGTCACTGTTCCCTCGCCACATGAGACTCCCACAGCTGTGAATGGCAGACAGCGGTGAGGTCACTGCAGCGGTCCCAGCTCCAAACCGTAATGAATATGATTATTTGGAAAAATAACCAGTGTGTGAGAAGCTTCCAATGACAGTTGTGGCATGTTTACAAGTAAATTTGGGGAGAAAAGATTGAGAAAAGTAGATCTAGGTCTAAGACAATGGGGACCAAAGATAACCATTAATGAATTTAAAAGACAGATCCTGGTCTGGGAGAATGTGTTATATCCAACAGACATCAGGATCGCAATGTCGTGCACGTGCAACCAACACACACACACACACACACACACACACACACACACACACAACCTCCTACAAATTAGTAAGATAAATGACCTGATAGAAAAATGGTTGAAGTGTTTGAAAAAGCAAATCATAGGCAGGAAATACCAATAGCCAATAAACATGACAAGTGCTTCAATCTCCTTAGTGATGAGAGATGTACATTAAAATAAAGAGATCCAATTTTGCACCTATTAAAAGCACTAGGCATTTTAATGTCTGACAATATCAAGAGTTGGTGTGGATGCAGGTGGAAATATAGATCAAAAGTTCTACTTTGGAAGCAATTTGACCCTGTCTATTAAACTGTAAAACATGCAAATTCTGTGACCCAGCAATTCCACTTGTAGGTATAAACCTAGAGAAGCACTCATGAGCACAAGAAGTCACATACTACAGTGACATTTCCAATAGTGGGAGACTAGAAAAACAAATGCCCTTGAGTAAGAGAGAAGTTAAATAAACTACAACATGGGCAGTAAATCTATATGGATTAACATGGAAAGAGCTTCAACATTAATCTGAAAATTCCAGTTGTAAAAAGATACATATATTACACCAATATGGGAGAGAAACCTTTTGAAAACCATGCTAGCTACTCACTTATACTATCAATTTCCATGTACTGTGCTTAAAGGGATAAATAATATTTTGGAGGATACAAACTAAACTCTAACAACCCCTGGAAGATAGGGGAGCACAGGGAAGGGGAAGAAATGGCAACTGGTATTGGAGGGAGGGTCCAAGGTGGCTTCAGCTGCTCTGTAATGTTTTAATTATTTTCAAAGGTTGGTATTTATGTATTACTTGAGTAATTTAAGTAATACAACAAAAAGTTGAAAAGAATAACACTAATAATACTTGAAGGAGGACAGAGAGAAGGGGACAGAAAATTTAGATCAGCAGCAGTATGGGGAGTGTCTATCACCAAAGTCCTGAGGTCAGCAACTGTCCCAAGTCCAGCAAAGGTTGGGGCCTCACCAATAAGACTAAGCTGCAGCCTGGAAACCCTTGGGCAGGGAATTCAAAAGGCGAACCTGCAGGCACTGTAAAGGACTCTTCCTCTACTTCTTATTAAATGGTTACATCCAGCCACAGCACTTAAGCAGCTAAAATAAAATTCCCTAATGGGGTCTTGTGGTCATCATATTGTAAAACAATGTAAAATGGCCATAACTCTCCCATTTCTGGAGGTGGAGTTCCGAAATCCACAGTGCTTTTCTCAAGAACCACAATTTTGGTAAAACGCACAGCGATTAGAAAGCAGATTCTTGTTCTAAATGCCTGAAATCCATGTCCTTTTTAATTGCCCAGAATTCATGTCACTTGCATGAAAAAAAATATAAAGATACACAATCATAAAAACACACTTAGACATCCTGAGCAAAATCAATGCCATATTATCTTAGTTTATTATTCCTTGTAGAGTTCACACTGGTCTTCCTACGTGGATATTTATTTATACCAAAGAAGTGAAAGAACATAAATGTCACACTTGGGACAACACTAATGCTAGGGTTGAGTAGAATACATATAGCATCCACCTTAATTTCAAAAATGAAAGCAGTCTTTACAAAGCAACCTCACATAACACAGGACAAAGCTGAAGGTCACTGTATTATTCATTTAAAAAGGCACTGATAAGGATTAAAATTAAGGTTCAGGAGATTTGAAGAACTGTTAGCTTGAGTAAATGGCTTCTTCTTAACAGGAGATGAGGGCCGGGTGGGGGTGGGGATGATAAACAGTCTAAGAAAGAATATGCTCCTCCCACCCCTGGGGCTTTGTTAGTCCTCTCTTTGGAACCTCTAAGCTCTTTATTCAAGAGGTCCTCTGCTATTCACAACTTTGCTGCTCTTATGAAAAATTAATGACTGCTTTCTCTTCAACAGAAAACTGCCTTATTTTGCAGAAGATTAACAAAGAGTCAGTGCAGAAGTGAGTCCCCAGCAGGAAAAGCTTCTTGCACACCAATCCATTTATGGCTGGGGGAAAAGAGGCCCTGTGAGTTCAAGGATAGCAAGGAAATAGATGGTATGCAGCCTGGTACAGGCGGTAGAACAAGACTACATCCTTCACAAAAGGGACCTGCCAACAATAGCAGCCTGCCCACAACAGCAGGCTGACCCCATGCCCTGCTCACAGACTCCTTTATGCTGACACCCCAGTGCCACGCTGGGTCTGCAAGCTATTGTTCGCAGGAGGATTATCTGCTAGGGGGTTAACAGGTGAGAGCGGTTATCTCATATGCAACGCAAGAGCAAAATAGAAAGGATGCTTCAGTTCGGCTGCCACTGCTCGGCAAACACTTCTGAAAGCATCACAGTGCAGGCCTGCATTCTTCTGGAATGGAGAAGCTGGAGGCAGGGGTCTTGCTTGACCCAAAATGAGTTACCAAGATAGTGGGAGAGAGTGGAACTGCATAAAGAAAAGAATCTGGTTCTGGTCCTGTCACGGGCATGCATCAGTCTTCATTTTAATATCCAGTTGTGACAGTCAAAGTAATTTCTGGTGAAATTCCACCTTTGCTACTTGAAAGGCCTACATTCTGATAGCTCTTTACATGTCAACCGCACTCGATCTTTGGTGATCACATCTCCCTTAGTGAGAAGAAATTGAAGCCAAAATTAGGTTACATCAGTTATCAGCTAGTAGCAGCGCTGGGTCTGAAACTCAGCTCTTCACACTGGAGTCCAGGGCTTGGTGGTGAGCTGCTCAAAGGGCATCTTCATGCCCGGAGCCAGGCACCTAGCCAGCCAGGGACTGCAGCAGGACACATTGTAAGAATCTGGTAAGAGCAAAGGGGTCCTTTTCTTACAGTTTGCACGACTACTTTAAAAAGATGAAAGGTAACAAGTGCTGGTGAGGATGTGGCGGAAAGGGAGCCTTGGTCATTGTTGGGGGAAGGTAAATCAGTATAGCCATTATGCAAAACCCAAGGAAGTTCCACAGAAACTAAAAATAGAATTACTGTAGGATCCAGGAGTTCTGCTTCTGGGTTAATAGCCAAAGGAATTGAAAGCAGTTGTTGAGGAGATATCTGCACTCCCTTGTCCCCTGCAGCATTATTCCCAAGATCTGAGATATGGAAGCAAACCTGGTGCATCAACAGATGGGTAAAGAAAATGTAGTATTACACAACAGATTATTAGGTAGCCCCTAAAATGGAAATCCTGTCATTGAGGACAAGGAGGCTGAACCTGAAGGGTGTTATGTTAAGTGGAATAGACCAGGCACAAGAGGACTAATGCCACAGCATCTCTCTCACAGTCGAATCTAAAAGTGTGGAACTCAGAAGGAGAGAGTGGATGGTGGTTACCGGAAGCTGAGGGCAGGGAGTGGAAGGAGAACAGGGAAACGGTGATGGAAGGGTATACAATTTCAGTGAGGAGGAACAGCTTCGGTGTTCAATTGCACAGGATGGTAACACAAATAACAATGCACTGTATAGTTCAGAGTTGAGAAAAAAGTAGATTTTAAATGTTTTGTTCTTTTTTTTTTTGCCATAAAAATAATCAGTGTAAAGTGATGGATTGGCTAATTAGTGCAATTTAATCATTCAACAAAATAAACATATATCAAAATGTACATTGTACTCAATATATATGATTGTTGGTTGTTAATTAAAAAAAAAAAAGAACGAAGGGGCCACCAATCTAATGCCAAATGCACGCCATGAGTGATTCTATGAACATGCATCATGGAGCTTACAGACTAGTGGGAGAGGTAAAGCCATTGGTGAAGGGCCAGACTTTTAGAGATGTATATATCTTTTTTAAAAAATATTTTTTAAGTTGTCAATGGATGTTTCTTTTATTTATTTATATGTGGTGCTGAGAATTGAACCCAGTGCTGCACACAGACTAGGTAAGCACTCTACCACTGAGCTAAAACCCCAGCCCTGGAGATGTATACATCTTGTGTTTTTTATTTTTTATTTTCAATATTGTTTTTTAAGCATTTGCAGTAAGCAAGTACTGAGCTTGGTGGTTAAAAGCGTGTAATGCACAATCTACAAGATAGTTTTGTATTGAACACTTGTGTTCAGCAGGGTTTGTATTTGTCTATTTTTTCTTAATCACTAATGGTATACGAAATGACAATTTGAGAAGTCAGCTGCTGTTTAACTTTACTACACTCTTCAGAAAGCACTAAATCTGCAATGTTTCCCCTCATTTGTATGACTCTTAAGACATTCAAAGGACATGAATACCAGTCTCTATACTGTGCTTTTCCCATTCTGAGCACTATCCTAGAACATTCTGATGAATTATGACTCATTTAATATTCCCAATAATCTCATGAGGCTGGTGTTATTATTACTCCATTTTACAGATGAGAAAACCAAGAAGAGTTAAAGTGCCTTGCCTAATGCTTCCACTTAGCAGGTGGTAGAGCTGGGATTCAAAGCTGGTAAACAGACTCTAGTCTGCTGTAATTGCAGTCTGAAGAGAGATGTTATTTAAAATAATTTTTAAACATATGAAATTCACTTTGAGCATAATTATAGATAGCAGATCCCAATAACTAAAAAAAAATCCAGGAAAAGGAGCCATGAATAAACACTTTCAAAGAACGAGCAATGAAAAGCAAAATCAATTCTTGTTTTAAAATCTATTGCAAGGCTTTTACCACTGTCAACATTTTATTATTAGATGTCAAAAAATCATAACTACCACAGCAAAATATTTCACAATGATATAAAAATGAACTTCATTCCTTAAGCAAGTATGCACAAGAGAATTTTTTTTTTTTTTTTTAGAAATGGCAATCAGCCAATAAGTCAAAAAAAGTCATAAATTAGTTTCATCTCTTCTAGAATCTAATACATGAAGATTTAGTACAACTTGTAATCAGTTCAACAGGAATGAGAGAACTGTTAGAAGCCACCATTAAAGTCTAAAAGACTAAAATTTCCCCATAACAAAATAAGTCATAAGAAGGCTAAGAGACCTGTGAATAAGAAATAAATATTTGCAACATACCTAGTAAATAAGATTGCTCACCAGACATTACAGAGAATTCTTACAAATCAGTAAGAAAACAACAGTAATAAATATAAATGATATATTCGAGTTTCACAAAAAAAGGAAATTCAAGTAGCAAATAAAGCAGGGAAGGAAGTTGGGCCTCATTAATAATTAGGGGAATATAAATTAAAATCACAATTTGGTGTCTATTTCAGTGGATGAAAATTTTAAGTTGGCCAATATCAGCTGTTGGTTATAAGCGTGGGGAAATGAATGCTTTCTTACACTGCTGGTGGGAGTATAAATGGCACAGCTAATTGGAGGCATTTTGAAAGTACCTAGTGATATGTAAAACCATCAGATTCTATGATCTTATAATTATCTGCTTAGAGAAACAGTTGCAAAGATGCACTTGGAGGATACATATAAGGACATTCGCCGCAACATAATTTAAAATAACGAAAGGCTGGACACAAACTAAATATTCATCAGCAAAGGAATGGATACCTAAATTGTACAATGTTTATATAATGTAATAATTAAGAAAACCAAAATGTAATAAATAAATATACCAAAAACAATGATGAGTGAAAAAAGTTATGGAACAAAATACAGTGTGATATAATGTATACAAATGTTAAAATACATTCTACATAATCATGTGGTTCTAAAGATTTGCATATATACACATAAAAATATAAATAAGCTAAAAGGATACATTCCAATTTCAGAATACTATTTATTTCTGAGGAGTAAGGGAAGGAGCTGGGTTTGGAGGGACAGATAATGAAGAATTATATCAATAATGTGCTATTGTTTGAAATAAAGGATTCATTCACATATTACTTGTATAATTTAAAAAATATTACATATATAGAAAAACCAAACATTTTCTATATACAAAGGAAAAAATATTCTACTGATGATCTCAGGTGGTGAAAATTTGTTCAATAGGTCTTTTCTTTTTTTAAAAAAAATGATTTTATATATTTTCTAAAATAAAAAATATATATAATTTAAAAACCGATGGAGGGGTTGGGGATATAACTCAGAGGTACAGCACTTGCCTAGCATGTACAAGGTCTTGAGTTCAATCCTAGCACTGAAAAAAAAAAGGAAAGAAAAAAACAAAAAGAAATCAATAGAAATATAACTTATAATTTTGATTGAGCTGAACTTGTAATGTCATGCTCTACCTCTTGTGATTAACTTTTATTTATTTTTATCTTCCAAAATTATGCTCTTAAATAAGGACAAATTGGAGTCAGAACACTTTGATCCTTCGTTTCTTTCAACAAAAAGGAACATAATGTATTTTTTTTTTTGTCTGAGAATGCTTTAAAATTAGAGAGGCATATGTTTCATGAGTTGTGAATGACACTGTTGGGAAGACTTCAAGGGTCATGAGGGCTACCCTAATGAGAACAGACCAGAGAGGACAGGGTGGCAGTAGGGACGACAGTGATAAAGAGGATGATGCACACAGAGTTCTAGTAACAAAAACAGCATGGTACTGGCATCAAAATAGACACGAAGACCATTGGAATAGAATAGAAAACAGAGAGACAAACCCACATAGTTACAATCATCAGATACTTGACAAAGGTGCTAAAAACATATGTTGGGGAAAAAATAACTTTTTTAACAAATGGCATTGGGAGAACTGGATATCCATATGTAGAGGAATGAAACTATAGTCCTCTCTCTCACCAGGCACAAAAGTCAAGTCAAAGTGGATCAAAGACTTAGGAACTAGACCAGAAAGTTTGCAACAGCTAGAAGAAAACATACAGGTTCAACCAGTCAGCATACTGGTACAGGAACCAACTTCCTTAATAAGAACCTGAAAGCGCAAGAAAAAACCCCAAGATTCCATAAGTGTGACAGCATCAAATTAAAAGCTTCTGCACAGCAAATGCAATGATTAAGAGCATGAAGAAACTATCTATAGAATGGGAGAAAATCTTTGCCAACTACTTCTCTAACAGGGGATTAATATCCAGAATGTATAAAGAACTCAACACAGAAACACCAATTAAACTTAACACCAAAAAGAGCAATTAATAAATGGAAAAAAGAATTAAAGGTATTTCCCAAAGAAGAAATAAAAATGGCCCCCAAATTTATGGATAACTGTTCCACAGACATAGCAATCAAAGAAATGCAAATCAAAACTACATTGAGCTTTTTGATTTCACTCCAACTAGAATGGCAACCATCAAGAATGCAAACAATAACCAATGCTGGTGAGGATGAGGGTGGAAAGGTACACTCATCATTGTTGGTGGGACTGCAAATTAGTAAATTTGGAAAGCAGTATGGAGATTACTCAAAAGATAGAGCCACCATATGACCCAGCTAACCCATTTCTTGGTGTTTATCCAAAAGAACTAAAATCAGCATACTATAGTGATACAGCTTCATCAATGTTTATAGGAGTGCAATTCACAATAGCCAAGTTATGGAACCAGCCCAGATGCCTATAAATATACAAATGGATCAAGAAAATGTGACACACACACACAAACACAAATGGTTTTACTCGGCCATAAAGAAGAATGAAACTATGCCTTTGCCAGTTAAATGGAAGGAACCAGAAAACATCATACTAAGTGAAATAAGCCAGACCCAGAAAATCAAGGGTTGAATGTTTTCTCTCACATGTGGAAGCCAGAAAAAATAAGAGGGAAGAAAGTGAGTGCATGTGTGTGTGTGTGTGTGTGTGTGTGTGTGTTGGGGGGTCAGATCTCATCAGGATGGAGGGAAGATCAGTGGAGTGGAGGAAGGAGCTGGAGAGGAGGAGGGAGAAACAAGAAAAGGGGAGGAAATGCAGAATAAATTTGACAAAATTGCACTATGTATATGTATAAATATAACACAGTGAATTCCACCTTTATGTATATCTATAAAGCACCAATTAAAAAAATAAATAGAAGAAGACCAGTAGAGTAAAGGATGGGGAATAGGCAGAGGGAGGAGGAGGTGAGAAAAAGTAGGCACTGGAACTGAAAAGAAGCCAATTAAATCCCATGCATGTCTGATTATGACAAAATGAATACAGTTATTATGTGTGGCTATAATGCACTAATACAAGCATTAGAAGGGGAGGGCCTGGCAGTAATCCCAGTAACAGTAATGTCCCTGGCATGGTAAGAAGTGGTCAGGCCTTGGATTTTGAAGTTGAATCTTGAGAGATCAGACATGGCACACAAGGAAGAAGAGTGGATATCTGCAGAAATCTGCCTAAAACTTGTTTGGTGACTGTATTTAATACTTTGAAGTAGAAGCCCAAATAAAAGACTTGTATTTGCCACCAAGAAATAATCACCAGATTAAATTAAGTGAAAACAACTAGAAGGAGAAAAGTGTTTACAGTCTGCTTCTGTTATCTAAGAGAAGAGGAATACTAACATATAGACATGCTTTATTTTTTAAAAAATTGTTCTTTTTAGTTAAACGTGACAGTAGAGTGTATTTTGACATGTTATACATACATGGAGTATAACTTATTCTAATTAGAACCCCATTCTTGTGGTTGTACATGATGTAGAGTTACCCTGGTCATAACATTCGAAAATTATGTCCAAGTCCTTCTACTCTCTTCTCTAGCCCTTCCCCCTCCCTTCCCTTTATTCCTGTGTCTAATCCAACGAACTTCTATTCTTCCCCCCTCTCCCCTTATTATGTGTCAGCATCTGCACATCAGAGAGAATATTTGGCCTTTTGTTTGTTGGGATTGGCTTATTTTACTTAGCAGGATAGTCTCTAGTTCTATCCATTTACCAGCAAATAATGTAATTTCATTCTTCATTATGGCTATATAATATTCCGTTGTGTATATGTACCACATTTTCTTTACCATACATCAGTTGAAGGTCACCTAGGTTGGTTCCATAGCTTAGCTATTGTGAATTGAGTTGCTATAAACACTGATGTGGCTGTGTCACTGTAGTATGCTGATTTTAAATCCTTTGGGTATAAACCAAGGAGTGGGATAGCTGGGTCAAATGGTGGTTCCACCTCAAGTTTTCTGAGGAATCTCCATACTGCTTTCCAGAGTGGTTGCACCAATTTGCAGTTCCACCAGCAATCTTCACATTTTTCACCCATATCCTCACCAACATTTATTGTTATTTGTATTTTTGATAATTGCCATATTTTTCTTACATAAAAAGGAAAGGATAAATCAAATATTTAAATAACTGTTCATGGGGAAGGATGAGGGAATGGTAGACTTTGAATATATCTTGTTTTGTAGATTTCGCTTTGCAACCATGTAAATATTTTTATAGTTATAAAATTAATTTAAAGGGAATTTTAAAAAATATAAAGCCTAAAATAAAACAAGTAAGCATAACCATATAAATGGTTCATAGTATAGCCACCTCCCGACACAGGAACTATGCTCAAGGAAGAAGCCTTGATTCTATAACACAATAACAGGATGACATATCCCTGTATACATCCCTGGTGGGATACATCCAAAAGACAAAGAGAAAAAAAAAACTGTTTTAATTAGTCATAATGTTGACTGGATTTTTATATAATTATTCTGAGGCTGTAGCATGGAATATAGCAAATTAGTAATTATATTGGTAATATTTAGAACTGGAATTTTCAGCATAGAAGAAAGTAGAAACATAGTTTTCCTGAATTTGAATTATTAGGTATATCATAATGGGTAAACCATTTTATTTTTAAAAAACCCCACATTTTCTACCTTTGTCTACTGAAAATAATAGCCCGTAAGCAATGAGCACATTTACTGTCCAACTAATGGTATCTAAATAATTAGATTTTAGTCCCCCATTGTAAGGAACCAGGAGTTCTAGAGAAATGGCTGATTCCAAGTTTAGGGAAAGATTTATATAAGATAATCCTGGAATATACCAGAAAGCATGGAAACTTCCAAAGAGAAATAGGGTCACGTCAAAAGTTCTGCCAATAAGAACATCCAATTTGGAAGAGGGACAGAGGGAGAGAGATTAAAAGAGTCTTAGAAAACACAGCAGTGAATCAAAATGCAGGTTGATGTAGATTCTAATTCAAACAAAGGAACAAGACCAACAGAGTAATCGGCAAAAGAGGACAATCAGGAAAATGCAGGCACTGACTGTATACCCAGTGACATGGAGACATTATCAACTGTTTTGTTTGCATTCTCTCTTCTTAATGCTTTTTAGGAGTGCTATTATGGTTTTTATTTTATTTTTGCAGTGCTAGGGATCAAGCCCGAGGGCCTCACACATGCCAGACAAGTGCTCCAATGAGCCAATCCCCAGCCCTACAACAGCTATTTTTTAGACTTATTTTAGAGATATGGTCTTGGATATTTAAAAAGGAAATCATAAAATGTCTGATTTGCTCCAAAATAATCCATTGTGTGGGTGAGTGGGGGCAGGAGGAGGAAGGACATAAGGGTGTAGAGGAACAGGACCGACCCAGGAGTTGACAGGCAGCATTGTTGGGTGCTGGGCATGTAATTGTATTTCCCTTGTAATTTTGTTCCTGCTGATGTGGCTGCCTCCTCTGACTGGAGGCTTTAGCCTTTTGGATTCCTTCCGTCCTTTGTTTGCTGTCTGTATTTACTATTTTGGACTCTGCCCCCACATGCAACCCATCCACAGGTCCTGAAAACTCTACAGTTAAGAGTAGGGGGTAGGCCTCCTTCACTCCAATCCCCTATCATCAGCCACCCTCACCTCTCAGCTGGACCACATCAGTAGCTCCAGACTTCCCACCCCATTCTGTAACAAGAAACAGCAGTTATAAAGTGAGCAACTACATCTGGACTTCAAGGGTGAGAAGTTTGCCAGGCCAAGGAAAAGTGTGTGCAAACCAGGAAGGAGTCTGTTGGAAGATACCATGTGAAAAGTGTAGGAAGATCCAGCAACTCAGTGTGACTAGAGGTCAAGACATGATGCTGGTGAGCAAGAGAGGAGCTGAGCACAAAGGCCAGGAAGACCGTGGCCTGCTTTACCCAGGAAGTGAGCCTGTCACTTAGGAATGCTCAACACAGGCAGTGGAATGACAAGATTTGCATGCTCAGGAAAAACTCTACAGGCATGTGGGAAGCCATCCTCGCACGTGATTTGAGTTACCTCCCTGGCTGGGTGAGAGGCGCTTAGACAACTGTGTCAGAGCCTTCCCCACCCTGTCCCAGGTGTGAGGGCTTGTCCGTGTGGGGGTGTACCTGACCACTGACCCGAAGACCAATCACTGACCCTGACCTTGGAATGCTGCCCCCCTCGACCTTCATTGGATGGAATTTTCCCTTGAATTTTTTGTTCCCCAATAAAAGCTCACTCCCTGGCGTGCTCTCCCTCTCTCGCTAGCCTCTTGTGTTAACCTCGCCACCGCATTAGGTGGCTGGAGGCGGGAGCTAGGAGGACCCGTCTCTGGAGCTGGGCATTAAAGGTAACGAGAATGTCTCTTTAATTTTAAAACTCACTAGTTAATTTTTATGCTTCGAACCTCTTTTATGAAGCTCGCGTGCTGGTCGCGTGGCACACAGAGGAGGATGAGTTTGAGGTGCCTGGATTTAAAACTGAGAGTCCAGTTAGGGGTAACCCTCCAGGTAACAGAAGATAAGTGGCTTCACTAGGAAGGTGACACTGGAACGAAGAGGTGGCAAGGTATTTGTAGGAGGACAAATCAGTGGAGTGATTTGGTGGTTAACTGGATGTGCAGGCAGTGAGCAAGGAATGTAGGCTCCAGGTGGGATGTGGAATCATAAGGGCAATGAATTCAAAAGGAGGGGCAGGGATTTGGAGGGCAGGGGATACAATGAGTTAAGTTCTACACATGTTGATTTGAAATTGTATAAGTGTTACCTTTGGTGGCTCATAGGAAATCCAGGCTTCCTATCCATCAGGAAACTGGATATTTGAGGGAGACTACAGGAGGATGCACATGACAAAGTAATGATCTACAAGACAAAGATGTACATTTATATGCAACATGTAGCCAAAGGAAAATATTTAAAGAAACCTATTTTAGCAAATTCCACAGAAAAATAGCAACAATAAAGCATTTTAGGTAGGAAAGGTGGAAGCACTTGAGTAATTTTAGAAGCAAGCAGCTCAAACTGGTTTTCTCCCGTCCTTCCTTCTTTCCTTCCTTGTGTTCCCTCCTCTTTTCCTTCTTCCAGCATTTTAAAATAAATATTTATGAAGAGTTTACCATGTACCACTGGTACTGGCACAGAATGATAAATAGATAATGGTTCTGAGCATAATGGGTCTGGTACCTGCTTTCCTGGACCTTACAGTCTAATGGGGAAAAGAGAAAACAGGCAAATGCTTACACAAATATGTCTGATTACCAATCGTGGCAGTCCCCCTGAAGAGGTAGGTGCATGGCAATCCACACGCAAGGGCCTTAGGGGAAGCATCATTCATGATGTGATGATTAACTGAGAATGATAGGGAGTAGAGGAGTCTTCTAGGCAGAGGCTCAGAGTGTGCAAAGGGCCAGGGTGGGTCAGGCCATGGAGCTCCTCCTACAGGGCAAAGTGCATGAGCAGCTTTCAAAACCCTTGTAACACATCTGAAAATCCAGGTGGAGAACCTCATGTGTTTGGTGTGATATTGGAAACCAGTATTTTTTATGTTTACATTAAATATCAACTATATTCATTTCATGCACACCTCCTTCTAACGAACTGTACATATTGTGCTCTTGGCAAGCAACTGATATCTACAAATGCCAACAGTCATACCTAAGAATTTCAAATATTCATCATTTTTAAAATAATAAAGAAAATTTCTATTTTGGTAGGAGAGTGGTAAATCAGAAATACACAATTAAGCACTTAAAATAAATAGATAGATAGAAGTCATTCAGGAATCCATTGCAGGTGGCAGCCATGTGACACATCCCAGGTTTGCAGCTTTGCGAATGGTTGTTTGTTCTCATAAAGTGAGATGCACCGTGCACTCTGTCTCAGGCTTGGAGACCCAAGGGCTGCCTACATCTTGCAAGCACAGCTGAGTACATACTGCTGAGACCCCATCCTCAGCAACCCTGAGGACACAGCATGTAGTAACATGATTACACAGATCTCTTTCTGCCATACTGTTAATGTTGTATAGTGAGGACAGAGGGAAGAAGGAGTGGTACACTCTTTGGTTCTTTGCTTTGCTCTCTCTCTTTGATTTGCATTTTAAAATGAGAATTCTATTAATGTCATTTTAAAAATAATCAGGACAAATGGATATTTTTCTCTTATCTAGATTCTTCATGCTATACCTCAATTCTCTTAGTCAAGGCTTATGGGAAAACAGTTGCTTTCCACATTCTGGGAAGGAATGCATCTTGCAATCAAAGATAATAATGATGCTTTCCCCATAGTACTCTTTGCCCAAGTAAATAACTGCTTATTTAGCACAAGTTATCATGTGCTTCAAAGGGATTGGGAGTTACATTGTAACTATCCTTAGGGGAATTTATGGGCCTGTAACTGCTGGTAATGGCATGGGGCTTATATTAATGACCATTCTTATATCTGCTTTGTTTTCAAAAGGCTTGATATTAATGAGGAGCAGGCATGGATGAGCAGCAGGAAATCTCATGTGCTGAGATTTTATGCAGAGAGGATTTCTGTGTGAAGCTTTGGAAAAGAAGATTCCTGACAAGTGTGTTTGTACAGGTCACATGTTTCATGCTTTTTCTCCTAAGCTTGGGAAGGGGAAAAAAATGGCCTTGTTGGCATTTGCTAACCTTTAATGGTGCAGATTCTAAATAGCAAATGGGGGAAACCGCATCTCATTAAATTCAGTAAGAGAAATACCTTCGGAGCATTGATCTTGTGATCTTGTGGGCTGGGGTATTGAAAATGTAAAGTGACACCCCTAAAGGAGATATTGAATTAAAACAGAAAGAAGAATGTTGGTGACATTCATGAAGCCTCACGTGCAGCATAACTTCCATTTGTTTTTCTCTTGTGCTCCCTGCCCTTCTTCACATGCTTGGCTCCAGTTTTGATATGAGTATGAGCAGCCTGCATGGGTTTCCTGGCCTCTGGCCTCTGGATGGTGTAGGTGGCAGCTCAGTATATCACAGGAAAGGAAGGAGAGAACAGGGGCATCACTCCTCTTGTCTACTCCTTGCAAGGGTCTCCAGAGCTGGCTGGCTCCTTAAAATGGTCCTCTCCATGCACAAATACAGCCCTGTGTCTGTCTTTGGGTCTGAGAACTATTCTCTCCCCTGGCTTCTTCAGGCCTGGAGTGGTAAGCACTTCCCACTACTGTTCATCTGGAGTGCTAACTGTCCCTTGTGGTGTCCTCTGTATGCATTGCCATCATGAGATTCTCCTTAAATCACTCAATTTGGGCATGACATTTTTAATTAAGGCTTAGGTGTCCTCAAAGAAAGTTCCAATAGACATTTTTCACCCTTCTGTTACCTCTTGACCTTGCCACTGCCAATCATCTGAACTGACCCTTTTGGCTAGGGACCTCCCTTCCTCATAAGCCTGGGTGGGAGGCAGAGACTGAATAATACCAGGACATCAGATGCTCACCAGCCTTCCTTGCAGCTGAGTCCCTAACAGGAGCCATGTTCAATTAATCAGATGGCTTTTGACTCTTGGCACAACATGGGACAGGCAGGGAATGTAGGGACCCATTTTGGCTGAGATGGCATAGGCTTGGGACCCATATCAATTTCTAGAGGGAGCAGCAGAGTCTAGCGTTAGGCTTGAGGTGTGGGTGTTGCATCTGGCAGAGTCTGTACCCAGCAGTGGGGTAGAGTTGGTTCTCTGTACAGATTTTCTATATTGCTTCTTCCTCTGGGTCCACCAAGACCTCCCAGAGCAACTTGATAGCCTTGAATTCTTTTCTTTCCTGATCAAATGAGTCAGAGTTGTTATATAGCTTGACGCTGAGAACACTGTGTGATGTAAAAACCAAGCCTCATCTCTTTGACCCACAAAGTCTGGCAACACAAAATACTCTTATCTCATTTTAAGTTAAAAATAAGTCCATGTTTGAGCATCTACTCTGTTTTGGTTACTGTGCTAGGTGTTACAGAGCTAATTAAGCTGACAAGTAAATAACTATAATCAACTTGATAAACACTCTTGTGGAGCCCAGGCTTCCGGAATACAGATACAGAGGAGAGAAATTCTGCTGGGAGTGTTTTGGAACACTTCAGAGAGGTAGTGAGCTGGGCAGAGGGAGAGAAGAGCTCAGGTAAGGAATGGGGACGTGAAAGTGTGTGGCATGTAGAGAATGAAGGTGAGCTCAGAGGGACAGGAGCAGAGCAGAGGAGGTCGTTCCCAGTGGCCAGGCTGAGAAAGAGAGCCAAGGCCCAACTGCAAAGCGTCTGAACTTCATCCTCTAAGCAGGAAGAACAGAACCACAAAATCCATGACCACAGCAGAGCCCACGGGGTTGAGAGGAAGGCGGAGACCTGAGGAACATCCAGGGAGAGGTAAGGAAGGCTGCTGCCGTGCTGTGTGGAGAACTGAGGATTCCAAGGTGCTCTCAAGTTCCAGCTTGAAGCAAGGTGGGGAGCTAATTCTATCAAAGGGAAAACATCAAGCAGCACGGGTTTGGGGTGGAGGGAGAAAAATGACATCAGCTGTAGGAATGCCCAGAGCTTAGAGATGGACTACTGCATGCATTTATCTAAGCTGGTAATTTGCCCCTGACTACTGCTCCATTCAGAAGCGAGGACAATGGCATTTCAAACCTGGCTATGTCATTTGATTTCCCCACTACCTATGGGACTATTTCCTTTGGGTGTTCCACAGTCTTAAATTTCATGGACATCTGGGATAGGCTGACAGTTAGGAACATTAAATTCTTAGGACAAAAGTGGGTCTTTTAAAATTCGCTCCACACTATTTTTCCCTGTTAGTGTCAATGGGACCTGATTGGACTTACCTGTCTACTGCCAGACCTACCCTAGAACCCTGGGGAGATCCCTGAGCCCAGGACCAGCACTAGCCCTCTCCCTGGTCCATCTCCTGCTGACCTTCTCCATTCCATTCTTAACCTTGACTTCTGCCACACTCAATGCTGAGAGCTGACAATGACAAGCCATGGCTTCCCAATACATCCTTTTTATGTCAACTTCAAGAACACATCTGGCTCTGCCTCATTCTGGACAGCATCTGCCTTTGCTGTAAACAGTACAGTTCTTCTAGTTGGTTTTTTGTTCAGAAGTGTCTGGACTGAGGGTCTGATGACATCTTTAGACTTGGATTCTAAAAAGGCGTCTACCACTGTGCACTTGGCAAAAGGAAACACTTAGATTTACCAGTGAATGACTTTCATTTATCAAGTTCTCAGCCAGCACAAAAAGCTAAGGGCATGCAGTAAGTACTATCTTATAATGCTACTCATTTCTGAAAGCTTAAAATGATGACTGGTACCTTTGAGATGTTTTCTGGAAACCAAATACAGCAATAGCTTTGTTACTCCACTCCTGGAGAAACAGAAGATAGGGAGTCCTTTATTCGCTGGTGCTTCCTTTGTGAACAACCAACCAAGAAATAGTGTGATTGTATACTTAATCATGAACTCTTTGAGGATAGAGTCAGGTCCAAATCCATATCTAAATCCACACCACCTGGCATAATCCACATTACATGGTTGGGGCCAAATAATCAGTTGAATTACTCAATAACCTGTGGCATTAGAATGTGCAAAGAGAAGAGAGTAATCTCTCAGCCATGATGATTGGGCATGTGAAATTGTCTTGCGACTGGTAGCAGGGGAGACAGAGTTGGTGACCACTGCCGTCCAATGAGAACATGTCAAATGCATGAAGAAGCTGCATCCATGGATAAGCAAAGTCATCAAAACAACACTGTCTTGAAGATTTTTTTGTAAAGTCATAACCATGCTACATAAGCAATAAATTATGAAGGCTGAGCATGTGAATAAAATTTAACATTGTCATAAATTTTATGACAAAGTTAATCTGACACATATTTAATGACATGCAAATCATTATTATGCAACACTGTAATCAGACATTCATAATAAGCAGTTCACACCAATGACTGTAAAAGTCTTTACTTGTGTTCAGTGAAACCAACTGCTTGGTATTTTTTCTTCCATCTAGTTGTTAATTCTCCACACCTACAACAGCCATCAGTGATGATGGGCTGCTCTGGTGATATGAATAATTTAATCCTCTTTAATCACTGATACAGAAACCCTTACTGAAGACTGTCTCAAGCAGGTAAGGCTCTCTGCAGTCCTCCCATCACTAAAACATCCTAGAGAGATGGACACAGCCCTGCCAGCAGCCCTCAGACCTTGCCAATTTTGTGGGTCCCAGCAACACCCACCTCTGGCACTTGGATCTTTGCCTGAATGGTTTCTCTGAAACTAAAGTAAGTCTCAAAAAAAGCCTCTGCAACCCAAGGAAGCATACTGAAATTGAGATAATTGACAGCCCCCACTCAGAGAGAGCTTGTGGATAAAAGTCCTCAACTAGCTAGGCTTGTGTCCCACACAGACTCCCAGAGTTCCCAATGAACTGCCCACGGTGGTTAGCAACTTACTATTAATATGCTCTTCCTTTCCTTGGCTCATTTTTCTTTTCCTTCCTCTCTCCTACCAGTGTTTCTGGAATCACATCCAAAATAAACCAACTACACTTGAATTCTTGTCTCTAGGATGGCTTTTAGGGGACCAAAGTAAAATAGCACTCCAGTGACAGGGATGGAGGTCTCTAGGCTTCCTCGAGTATTTGCAAAACCTCTACTGAAAAGGTTCTTTCTATTCTACAGGCATGCGTATGTGTGTCTGTGTGCATGTGTGTATGCATGCACGTGTTTGCACACACATGTACATCACATCTGGTCTCTCTGGATACCAGTAGCAGAAAAGCTGCACTTTAAGTCTGTGGCTGCTCCTAAGGGCAGCTCAGTTACTATGTTGTTGGCCACAGGAAGATAAAAGAATATGTGATCACTGGGAAGATGGGGAATGCTCTCTGGATCCTTAACAAAATGGAAGGGGTTGGAGGGCAGGAATCCATCTGACAAGCAGACAGTTGGGAAGAGGGTTGGGGCATGTGCACACAGAGTGCAAGCCTGCGCTGAGAGTCCCTTTATTTGAAAAAGGCTGCTCCAGATGCCAGATCTACAGCAACTGTGCATCCAAGCATCTCCAGGCAACAGGTCTCTAGTGGTCCTGATGTTTAGATCAAGGGTTGCCGGCTCATCTTCTCAGCTAAGGAGCAAGGAGAGTCCAGAGACCAACCTTTATTCTATGGTTGGAGAAAAGGAGTTAAGCACAAACAGCCTTGGGAAAGTCACGAAAGCACATTCGTACTAAAGTGTAAATGACTCATAGTCCTTTCTATTTTTATGGTGGGGAGGTGCTTTAGAACATAAGGGCACTAATGAAGTAAAAGGGGAAGGAAGGAATGTTCCCTTAGACAAAAGGCAGGGAAGGGGGAAGGTGGCAATGACCAAAACAAACCATCTCTTTTCATGTGGCCAGCTCCACCTAGTCCAGCTCCAGGGGTGTGCGGGAACAAAGAGATGTCATATACAGAGGTGTCTATGCCATCCTACTGAGGTGGGTACAGCTTAGAGGGGACACAGATCAAGAGACTCTCAGAGTGATTATTCCAAGACCGAAACGGAAATGTATCCAATAGCCTCTCTAGGCCAGAGGAGAACTGAGTATGACAGGAGCATAGGAAAGACCACTCCGTCTCAAGTATCACGACCACTGGCAGCCCCCGTGTCACTCTTCCTTACCCTGTAATTTCAGGCAGGTCACTTGAAGTCTCTGGGCCTCAGTTTTGCCATATGTAAACAGGGAAAATACTACCTTCACTTCACATCTCATAGGTGGGTGACAAGGCTGTGTGGGGCACAACTGGGATCATGTGTTGTTAATAGCTAAGAACACAGTCTCCGGAGTCTGAATGAACAGGCTGAGATCTGCACCCCATGTTCTCACAGGGCATAGTGCGATCTATCTAACCTTTCATTTTTCATCAGCAAAATGAGACAAAAGTACCTTGTCCATAAGATTATTTCAATGACTAATTGAAATAATGCATGTGGAGAACTGAGTATATAGCATTTATTACTTTTTATATTAACTATTAAAAGCAATATGAAAAATATTACAGAGTATTATAGGGATGTTTAGCACATGGAATATAAACTCTTTGCTTGTTGTAATAGTTCTGAGCCCTTTCAGATAGCTAAAGTCAGATTTTGATATGTAAATGTGGCAAACTTCTCTTTGCTCTGCAAAGGACTAATCTTATTATTAGCATTGCTTAGTGGATATTGAGCTTCCTTGAGGCCCAGCATTTAGTTCTAGATATTAGTTTAAATATTTGCTTTGAATGGTATTTGAATTGCCAGATTCTAGATTCTTCTGGCTGTCAAAGTCTCCTTTGTAATTTTGTAAAGAGGCTAAAACTGCTGTTCTGACTACAGAAGGGATGTGTCATTTTCCAAGGTATATTAAACCTGTGGTTCACTATAACTCTGTGCCTGCTGGCATAGAAACAGAGTAACCTGAACTTTATTTGGTGAAGAAACATTGAGTGGAAGAGCTAGGACATTATTTTAGCTATCTTTCATTTTCAAGTCATTGTGGCTTAAGCCTGTTAAGACACTGGCCATTCTCCTCTCCTCCTTCTGCCTTCAGTTTGCTGAGCAAGTGACTCAGTAACTTTCTAATTCACAGGTTTTTCTTTAAAAAAAGAAAAGAAAATGTAATTTGATAGTCAAATCAACATTAAGCATTATAAACTAGAAGCACACACACACACACACACACACACACACACACACACAAATCTGATGGCATTCATTTGGTTCTCAGACCCTTACTACCTTTTTTTCTCAAGCACTTTTTTCATGCTAAAGGGCCAATAGAACATGAATGTAAAGCAGATGCATTTTGGAAAACAAAATAAAACACATCTGAAAATCTTACACACCTCAAAGTTATGCTTAATTAAGTTTGAGAATGTAATAAGTTCACTGGGTTAAACTTTGGATGGCTTGGTGATTCCCGTGGGACGTCCCTGTCTGTGTAATACACAATGGTCAGACGACACTTTGCAAATTACTGCTCTGATCACAGCACACAAGGAAAATTCATATTTTTTACAATACATTTTTGAAAATGAGGTTGGTCTTTATAAAATAAAGCTCTTTTTGGTGGTATGAGGTTAGGTGAACCTCCTTGTCAATGCAAAAAGGAAGTGATAGGTACAAAAGTTGGGTAGGAGAGGGGGCAACAGAATAAAGGGCTTTGTGTAAGTGATGGGAAAGAAACATTAGTAGCACATTTCAATAAAATGAGATTTTAACATATTTGAAACACTAAATCTTCAAAATGACAGAAAAGATAAACGATTCACGAACTCATTAGGTCCTGTTAAATCCCCAATTGGGAAGTGCAGTGAGTATCTACACATTTAACCCATCAGCTCACTTTGCACAGTGTTGTTAATGTATTTATTATATTATATATATATATATATATATATATATATATATATATATATTTTTAATATATTTGCACATGTTATTGATATATTTTTTTCCAAAAGGACATATTGGTGGATTGCCCACATCCACTACTAGCCATTATCATTTAACCTGGCAAAAATAAGCATTCATCCTACAGTTAAAAAAACAAACAAACAAACAAACAAAAAAAAACTGAATGGAATAAGAATTAGGAATAAATATAGGAATAAGTGTCTTATCATTATGTTGTGACCAGGTTTAAGGCATATGAATTTTATTTTCATACAGTAACTGATTAAAACCTATATGTTAAAAGATAGTGCAGTATCAGCAACATATTACCCTCAACACACTCCCAAAATGTCAGATGGCAAAAGTGTCATTTACATAACTGCTTGTAGTTTGTTCCTTTGCTTTTGTCTTTTCTCTGTGCATCCTTGTAACAATTTTTTAAAGTAGAATATAATTGTTACATTAACAGCTGTAGAAATAATTACAAGGTATAGAAAAGCCAATAATCTCTTTCTGGCAGTAATATATATGGAACACCATTTAAGAACAGAGGGGAAAAAAAAGAGCAAAAGGTTTATCATCTTTAAGAATTTTCAAACTAAATGTTATTGCCTAAAGAAAAAAATATTTGTATTTAAGGTCAAATTAGAGTTAACTACTAGTTAAAACACCAGATAGCCATCATCCAAGTCAGCAGAAGTGTCTTTTTGAGGGGCAGGGTTACAGGAGAAAGGGAACAGGTGTTTAGAGGTAGAAGACAGAAAATCATCTCACCTCTGCCAGTTGAATGATCTTGGAAAATCAGTTTACCTCTGCTGTACTACATTTAGACATCCCAAAAATTGATAATAAACACCTGAAAGCTACATGCTGAGGTAAATATGCATTTGTCTGTGAAAGTAATGGTAGTTTTTCAATATAAAGTACTCTGCAATTCCATCCAGCTATACATACCTGTGTAGGTTCCTAATGGTGTTTTCTAAATGGTTAAAAGATAATTTTCCTAATGGGATTAACCTGATGCTTTTCTTAAACATGTAACCTTGATTCTGCTCAACAAAACAATGCTTTAATTAGAGCACTGCACATAATAAAGGTTATCCTACTTTCTTAGACATTCACAAAAGAGAACTACTTTTGAAAAAGATGTGTTTGTGCTGGGAAGAAAGGATGCCTACTGCTAATTACGAATAATGTATTGTTGAAAGCCAAAAAGGGCCTGAGAGGCACTTCTGTGAACATCCTTATGTGTGGTTTGCAAGGTTGAAGAAGAGGGGGAAAAAGTGCCTCCGTGATACCAATGGATATGTACATTTCAATGTTATTAAAAGGAAACTCTCTTTGAGGCATACAGGAAAACTGTATTAAAATACATTTCCTCAAGTATGGAAGTAGAACACCAGAACTACAAAAAAAAGTTGAAAAAAATTATACTTCTAACCCAAAATAATAAATCAGTGTGTTGATAGACATTCTCCAGTCTTCTTCTATAAAAATGCTTTTTACAGAAATGTTATAATTTTAAAAATACTTCCTATAATCTGTCTCTTGTTTTTTTTTTTTCCCCATTTAGTATGAAATAGATTTTTGTGGGCATTCATTTGGAAATTGCTTCAAAAACAAAGGGAAAGCACATTTTAATTGAAATAATTCAGTGGGAATGGAGAAATCATGAAGTGCCCCAAATAATTCTCATGTCATTGGACTGAAGCAAATATATTTTCATTTAAAATGAATGGGGATAACCAAACTGATTTAGGTCTCTATATTTATCCTGTTGTCAAAACAAAAACAAAAACAACTCTGTAGTTCTATCTAGCAACAATATTATAGGGAACAAAAGAAAAAGGTAACTCTAAATTTGCAAAAGGGTCATTTCTTCAGACTACCAAACCCCATCTGTTTATCAACTCCATCCCTTAGGCCTAAAACGAATCTTCCTGAAGCAATGACAGAATTCTTGCCAAGTGACTAGGATGTAAACACCCTTTTGGTGGCAGAATGAGACATATGCTCTAAAGAAAGTGGTTCAAACAGGCAAGTGGGTTTCCACAGAGCAAACGAGAGCCCTCGTACACGGCTTCGTCTTCAGAGCTTGGTCTGCGCTTGCGTGGTAGCTCTTTGTTTCATCCCCGGGTAATGGCGGCACACTGTTTCTGTGATTCCTTACACTAATGAACTGCTATAAATTTGTTTTTTATATTCCAGAGAGCCCTAACTTCAGCTTCTGTGCAATGCTGAGGATGCACCCTATATTCCAGACTCACCTTTTGCAAGGTGTACTCTCAGCATTGTGGGCGATTTCATGGGAGAATATTCTATTTAAAGAACTACTGTCCCAGCATAATATTAAAAAAAAAATCATTTATGAAGATGCAAGAGACACGAAACCTCTCAATAATGTTTGCACAAGCACAATGCTAGAGCCTCCCTTCCCCACTCCCCAGTGGGGTTGGGGGAGAGTACTCCTTTGTCAGAAGAGGGATAGGAAAATGTCTGGAGTGGTCATAGCAGGGGAAATTCTCTAGGGAAGATCCTCCAGAGGATACATGCCTTCTTGGGCCCCAAAGTGTAAGGTCAGACAGGCAAGATGCTGGTTATCTGATGCAAAAGAGAGAGGGAAGGAAGGAAGTCTGATCCAGAAACAGTCTCTATACATCTTAGTTTTGACTTCAAACACAGGTATCAAATTTTTCTCTTGGACAATACACTTTAAAAGAATATTTTAAAAACAAGGAATATTTAAAGGACACATCAAAATTTATTTAAAAAACTTAAAGACTAAAACCCAGGAAACCACTCTCAAATGGCAAAATGTACCAATGCAACATCATAACTACCTTCACCTTTCATTTTGAGGCAGCCAGACTCAATCTTTGAAGTTGCTTAAATTTAAAAACAGAAATGACAACATAAAATTTATAATGTTGATTTTCCAATTAAATCCCTAGATAGAAATGGAAAGAAACTTAAATGTCATATAGAAAACAGCCAAATCTGAGTTGTGAGATATCTTTTTAAGGATATTTCGACAGGAAAAAAACCAACTCTTATAATTGTGTAGCTGTCTAGATTAGGTGGTCACCCTCATCCATAAAGTGGGGAATAATTTTAAATTAGAATTAGAGTGATACATTTATAAGCAGAATAACATGATTGCTACAAAATTTAATCTCTTCCTCAGATGGCAGGATGTTTTGTTGGTTTTGTTCACTGATAAATGTCCAGTTCCTACAACCTATATCACGTGATAGGTGTTCAATACACATTTGTTGAATAAATATAGGGGAAAAAGCTAGGTAGGTGGCACAGGCAACTTAGGGAGACCCTGTCTCCAACTGAAAAGGGCCAGGGATGTAGCTCAGTGGTACCCAGTACAGTACACACACATACACACACATGCACACACAAATGCATGATGTGATTGTGAAACTGAATCAACTGTGCATACATTGTTATTGAAGTACAAAAAGAGCCTTTTTTTTCAAATTTAGGGATGAGGACTTTCAATAGAATATATCTATCCATCAATATTAAAGAAAGATATTATTGTTGCCTGGATTTTTATACAACAAAACAAAAGCCAATGGCCAAGAACAAAGTCACCTGGCAGTAGAGAATACACCTGAGTTCCAATTCTAAAACTCCTGCTACCTGGGTATCTGAAGAGGAGGCAGCGCTCAGGTATTGGTCAGCATGTGCCCAAGTGCTAGGCTAAGGCTAATCATATAGATGGCTTCACTCCATCCTTACAATCAGCCTTTAAGGTTGACACCTGTTATTTGATGGTGAGGATACTAAGTGCAGAGGTTACACAGCTCATCACGGGGCTCTCATCCAAAGAATACTGGAATGGGACTTTAGCCCTTCCTTGCATTCTGGTTTTAGAGTCACTGCACAAGAACCACTGTGTCATGCACACTGGCTCACAGGAATTTAACCTCCCTGGGCCTCAATCTGTAAAATGTAGGCAACTAGTTCAATAAGAATTAGGGTTTGAGACAATTAAAGTTCAAGGTACTCCAAAATTCTGGTCTTTATCTAAAAATTCCATAGAAATCTCACCTCAATGATACCCTAGTATCTTAATACTGATGATGCATTAAAATTGGCACCAATTTCATAGTAACAGAATCTTTAAAAGCTTCATGATATTTTATATATGGTGACAAAGCTATGGATAAATTCTCATGCATCTGTAATTACTTAAAACTGTTACTGTGCAGTGTGTTGCCACAACAACCAGAGGAAACAGAAATTCACCCAGTTTGTTCTTCTAGATAAGTAAACCATAGGATTGAATAGATATTTTTTTTAAATTTATTTTAGCTTTCAGTACAATGTGTGGATAGCTTACTGGTCAAATAATTACTTTCTAATTTTTTTGTATTTCCTAACTAGCCTTTAGTACTATTTTTTAATTAATTAATTAATTTGTTCTAATTTGTTGTACATGACAGCAGAATGCATTTTGATTCATAGGACACAAATGGAGCACAATTTTGCATTTCTCTGGTTGTACACAGAATCACACCATTTGTGTCTTCATACATGTACCTAGGGTAATGATGTTCATCTCATTCTACCATCTTTCCTAACTCCATACCCCCTCCCTTCTCCTCCCTCCCCTTTGCCCTATCCAAAGTTCCTCCATTCCTCCCATTCTCCCCACCACCACCATTATCAGAGAAAACATTTGGCCTTTGTTTTTTTGGGATTGGCTTACTTCACTTAACATGATATTCTCCAACTCCGTTTACCTGCAAACTTTAGTACTATTTTGGTAAGAACCTCAAACAATACTAGGATATAGGTGTAAAATGGATAGTTAAATTAAATGACTGACTAAAAGTCCCTCATAAGTATATAAATATTAAAATATATTTTATTGAGACTTGCTTCCAATCTGTTATTCTAAAATCTAAGATATCGCCTATTTTATATAATAATAAAATCCTTATTTGTTTAGAACATGCATAGATAAAAGTTTATAAGCTTAAAAATTGAATAGTAGGAATTGTCATGCTTTCCCAATAATAAAACACATTTTGGTTCACCTATTTTAAATACAATAGCTTTATGAATTCACAAAATAATATGATACTTCTCAAGATACTAATATATTCTTGTTCTGCAAGACTATAGGATGAAATCTATTTGGAAATTTAGCATTTGCTACTTTAAAAAATAGTACTTTAATATCTCCACCTTAATACTCTCAAGACTACATATATAAACTTACATTTTTCAGTAATAAATTCTTAAAATTTAGGAAGAATACATTTGTTTGAAATACATAACTTTGGTAATGTCATGCAGCTAATTTAAATTTGTAATCAATCAGGGTTTAATGTACCACATTTTTTTTCCTATGATACCATTAATGACCAAACAACTAATGGTTCTATAAAAAGGATAAAATATATCAAATTTATATTATTTCTAAAGGTGAAGCAAGATTTTATACTGATACAGGATATCCATGAGCTCCCAGGAGGCAATAAAATTAAATTCCCTTCAAATGGAGAGATTTTAATGAAAAGGTGTTGGCAGGACAAAGGGGCCCAACATGAGATGCCGAGAACCCACTGGCAAAGCTCCACCCTCGGACAGAAGTCAGAAAGGGAGGAAAGAGTGCTATGGGAGTGAGAGATGGAGCTGGCAGAGCAGGGCCACCGAGCAGAATTGTGATACTGAGGGGGAAGCCACAGACAGAGACTTATCAGCATCATTTCTACACACTGCCTGGCTGAAACAGGCAGGGAGCAGGAAGAAACATCCTAGTTTCTCTGTTCCCATCTGTCTGCGATCTCTGGCTGGTATCTTCCACAGGCAGACCCAGTGGAAGACCACTGGTAGGGGTCAGCTTCAGGGGCCAGCACAGGGAAGGAGGCAGAATGGCTCAGTGGTGGGAAGCACATTCCTCTGCGAGCTCAAATTTTTATGCATAATCTGTCACTGAGGCCTGATGTGTGTCAGGGGAGACGGAACATGCTTTTCTGATCTAATTTCTAGTAGAAAATATCATTTGGGTATATTCCCCCAGAACAGAATAGTTTAAAAAAATGCAAGCCCTCACCCCCCATTTTCTTCCCTTCAAACTCTATTTAAATTTTCTTATTCCTTTTCCTTCTTGTAACATGAAAATCCATGATTCAATAAATCCTCCAGTTGGGGAATTTTTTCTAAGATCCCATCCTAAGAGCTTTCTGAACCATGGGGAAACTTTATACAATCATCAATGAATATAAGATGCAGGAAAGTTCCCTGAGATTTCCATTAAAACTGGTGATAACTTTTCCCAAATGTTAATCTAGCCACCTACAGATAACACAGTTGCTTTGATAAATGCCAGATGCATTTGAAGTACATCCCTGAAATATTTGTATGAATGCTCTCAAATCTGTTAATTTTATATGTGTAACTTTTGTCTGTCTTTTGGTTATAGGATAAAGGTAGACAAATACAAAGAATAATCAAAACTACTACTTTCAAGAAGACTTCTTAGTAAAACTGGAAGGAAGAGTCATAATGTGGGTTCTTCAGCTTTGCATCGCTGACAGTGGCTCACATGAACCCTGGTCTTGCACATTGTGGGCCCTCTGTGGATGTTTGCTGAATTGGCTAAACCCTGGTTTGTCCCATAATCAACCATCCCAAACAGTGCACAGATAATTACTTATTGGAAACATTCCAACTAGTGTTTGATGTTACCTATGTGTTTTTTTCTCTCAAGAGCAGCTCTGTAGGATTATATTATGTTTTTTTCCCTTGACCTTAATGTCATCTACTTGAATAACAGCTTCATACAAAATTCCTGCCAGCACATACCACAGCAGATTCTAGGCATCATTTTGAAAATGGTGTCAGCATCTTTTAATTGAGAAGACATACAGTCTCTCCTTCTGAACACAGGCTAAAAAAAAAATGCATACTTGATACTAACATAAGAGCTAAAGATATTTTAAATGTATTCTTTGATTTTTTAAGATCAAAAAAAATATTTCAAAGATTCAAAACCTGGCCTTTGTTAAAAATTAATACTGCCTTTCCTGCATTTAATAAAGGTGTCCAATTACAAAGTTAATTTCAAAACACAACTTTTAAAATTTAAACAGCAAAAACGTTGCATTTAATATAAACATAAATTGGCAAGAAATGCAAACCCATTAAGATGGAGGTATTGGTGAAAGTTAAAATATTACTTCACAATTCATACAGCTTAGAATCATTCCTATATTTTATACTGTATATCTAGCCATTAACTTGAAATGACCTTGACCCTTGATACCTAAATTTAACAGTCTTCAGAACAAAGTAGACTTTCTCATCTGCTTTAAGAGCAAATGAAACAAGTCCTAGGAAGGATACTGTCTGGGCCTTTGAACCAAGACTAAAAGAGATGAAAACCTGTTTGATATATATAAACATTAGAGAATCCATTTTGATTTAATAAAAAGAGGAGTTTGTTTCATATCCTGTGAGAAAGTATTCCCCTTTTCCTGAAAATGCTCTCATCCCAACAGAGGGTTCCCCCCTTCCAGGGTGGGGTAGGGAGCAAGTGGGTTGCCATGAATATAAAATATCAATCAAGATTGCTACTACACTCACTTCTCAAAATGCACTGTGGTGGAGAATTCAAAGCATATTGAGGAAGTAAACCTTTGACTTCACCAAAATGTAAAGCCCCAATTAAAGCCAAAGGTGAAGAATATAACAGCAATGGTAGAAATTATTTGTTATTTTGCAGTTCTCTACATCTTCATAACACATTACTGAAAAAGCTTCAGAGAAGTGGCCTTTATATACTTTACCAATATTCCAACACCTGAAAAACCTTAGAAAGTTAAACCCTATGGTCACACATTTCAGAAACAATGAGATTCAATACTTTTCCTTTTTAGACTCTAAGATTTTCATTAGCTAAGGAATAATGAGGAATTTTACGTAGCTCTCCATAAAGAAACGAAATTTTCACCTTTCTAGGAACCTAATAATAAAAGACAAAACTGATTCCTACAAAATATCACTTTTAAAATCTTTTAGAATTGAATGTTACAATTGTTTATTTATACTGAAGGAGGTCTACCATTTAAGGGACATTGACTTCAAAGTCAAACCTCAAATAATATCATGGTTGACAGTATCTAATTTCATGTCTACCTGAGTCTTGAAGACTGAAAAGAACCACGACAAACACATCTATCCTTTCAGCTACTCCATCATTGTTCATCACTATTTTTATGTGTAGAATGTACTGCTGCTGACCCTTTGAGAAGATCTAGGGTAGATGTCTGAGGTTTCTGCCTGCCCAGCATCCCTTTTCTAATTTCCCTCTACTCTAGACCATGAGGAGCAAACACCAAATCCTTCTTAGGGGAGAGCAGCTAGATCCAATCTTAGTCAACCAACAGTCCATTCACATTCAGGGAGAGGATGTGACTCATACAATCCTTGTAAGAACAGTTATGGGACTTTAGCTGCAAATATTGACCAAAAAAAGTACCCTCTTTTTCTTGCTAGGTCTAATTTAGGAGTACTTTCTCAGGGGATATCATATGGAAATAATCTGTCTAACAGTGAAGTCAAAACTGGAAAAGAGATCCTGGTAACCTTGACTGACAGGCCCAACCATGCCTTAAATGGCAAGACCTATCCTAGAGTTTTTGCATAAAATAAACGAAATCCTTAAGCTAGTTTGAATTGGTGTTGTCACTTGCAGCTAAAAGAATCCTGACTCCACAAACAGGAGAAGCCTAAAAATTAACAAGACTAATTTTGAGGTTTCTAATGGGCTTTTCCCTCATACACGACTTCCTTTCATCCTTAAAATACAGTAAGACATCTATTAACATTTTAAATTAAAATACATTAGATTTTGAACATATATTATATGGAAAGGGGCGGGGAAATCTAGGAGAGTGATGGATTTGAAACCTCACATGGGAGAAAAGTGGAGGTTCCTTATATCAAGGCTTAATAGATATTCATCAGAAGAAAGAATAGACACTGGGGCTGGGGTTGTGGCTCAGTGGTAGAGCACTCGGCTAGCATGTGCAAGGTCCTGGGTTCGATCCTCAGCACCACATATAAATAGAGGTATTGTGTGCAATTACAACTAAAAAATAAATAAAATTTTAAAAAAAGAATAGACACTAATTCCTGAATGACACCTTAGGAGGCTGGTGTAAGTAGGCAGTCTAGAGGTGGTATACCCCAAATGGGCAGCCTTATGAGAATGGCTCAAACAACAGAACACAGAGTCAGGCTAGATGTGAGGTTCCTTAGACTTTTCACATCTAGGTCAGTGCAGCCATTGTCACTGAGGTAGGGAAATAAGAGAGGCTGAGTTTGGGAGACAGGGAGAGAGACAAAAGGAAGGATCTAATCATGCCTGCAGGGTATGTAAACACAGAGGTCTAGCAGGCCCTTAAAATGACAGGTCTGGACCAAAGAGAAGCTGAGATGGAAATACAAGATGGAGGATCACTGGCAGCTACATGGCATTTCAGGGCCCAGCAAAACCCGCTTGAGCTTCAATGAAGAGAAAACCAAGAGGCTGGTGACCACCTGCCTGTAGGTAATACTAGTCCTACCTGGGCGCTCCATGAAAACAGCACTACCTCCGACCCCCCAAATCTCTGGCTCTTGGACGCAACCCCACAAGGAGGCACTCAGTAAACATCTGTGGAATGACCGACAATGTCACTAGTTCCAGGGCACTGAGAGAATGAGACTGGTCCTACACAGGTGTTTTTCCAGGTACCTGCCACGGTTGGCGCTGCCAGTCTCATTATTCAGCTCTCACCTCTTAAATTAGTTCGTGCTCTCACATTAGGCCTGATCACAGCTGGCAATGCTTTCTGGGGATGTCTCAAAAAGACAGAAGCTGGAAAAATATACTCTTGTTTTAATTTAAAGGTAAACGGCTGCCTCTTTGTCCACCCCTTCCCTTTCTCCTGGCTCACCCAGTGACCCGGCCAGCCTCTGCCAGAGGCGGGGGTTGGAGATGGGGTTTCTCCTGGTAGGTCTTTAAACTATCAAATAAGTCTCAAAGAAACAAAGGAGATGGAGAAGAGGACAGGTGTGGCTGCTGGGGATTCTGAGGGCTTGTCACGAGGGTAGAGACTATTCTAGGAGGGACGGCAGACCCTGTCAACCATAAGCCCTGATGCGGAGGGTAGTTGCCATCAGCAGGGGCCCCGTGTCTCTCCAGATCCCAAGGTTGGCGCCAGCCCACTACTGGACCACGTCGATGGCTTGGCTGAACACGGTTGCTTCAAGGCGACCCGGCAGAAGACCAGAGCGCCAAGAGTCCCTTAGTCAGCATCCCCGACTGGCCTTTGCTTGGGATCTGAAGCAGGTACCTTTGCTTTGGAATTGACAGATCCGCTGGCTCTCCAGCCTCCCTCGGTTTAAAGGCGCGCGTCCATCCTTCAGGTATCCGCCATCCCACACCCAAGCTGGGGCGCTCCCTTTCTCTTCCGATCTCCTCCTCATTTCCTCTCTCTCCGACAGTTAGCAAACCCATATTTTTACTTTCATGTTTATGTATTTGGTTTTAAGTCTAAGAGAGGGGGGGAGAGAATTCCTTTGAGGTCAAAATGACCCTCGAAAAATAGTCCAGAAATTATTTTGGTGTCAACGCTCAAGGCAATGAAGTGCAAGTACACGTGGATAAAGCATGCAGTAAAGGTGCACAAAAATACGGATGCAAATATAAATTTTAAATGCAAAAGAGAAAAACTATTAAGTAAGCAGCCTGTGCGCGATGCCCCGTACTTGCTACTCCCTTGCACACTGGGTTGTAAGGGGCACGAAGCCTGGCCTCAAAGGCAGGCCTCATTCTCTTCTGCCCACCACCGCATCCTCAGCTCCCACCCCAGTGCTAGTACTTCAAACGGGTTCAATAATTTATCCTGAATAAGCGACGAATGAGTAAGTGAAGGAATGGACGCTCCATCTGCCCTCCGGAGCCCGCAGAGCCAGCGCTTTGATGGGTGGGCGAGAGCGGGAGGCCAAGCTCCACCCCAGTGGCCAGGAGCTGGGGAAGGAACTACCAAGATCCTCAAACCCCAGCGCCCAGCCTGAACACCCAGGCTAGTCTCTGGAGTCGAGAGAGAGCCTGCACCCCACTGCGCCACGTGCACCTCCCCCTGAGACCACGGCGCAGACCCCGCCCCTGTCGCGCACGCACGCGCTCTGCAGCCAGGCCTCCAGGCCGGCCCCTTAACAGACTGGCCCCGCGCTCCGGCTGCCCCGCGCATCTGTGCCCACTGGGGGGCGCTCCCCTTCCACCCCGCGCACCCACCAGCGGGCGCCTCTAGGTCCTCCGCGATTCTACTAGCGACCGTGGCGCGCGCCGCCTCCTACCTGAGGGCTGGCGAGGGAGGCGCGCGGGAAGGACCGAGGGGGCTGAACGGAATCGTGGTGTGAGGCGGGAGGCGAGAGGGCGAGCGGCCGCGGCAGACGGTCCAGACGAGGGCGCGCGCGCGCGCGCGCGCTCCCCGCCCTCGCTCCCTCAGTCGACTCCCGGCCAGAGCCCAACCCTGCTGCCGCGCGCCGCCCGCCTTGCCGCGCCTAATAACATCGGCGCCCAGGGTCAGGTGGCCGCGCGCGGACAGGCCTGCCATTGGCCCGGCGGGGAGCGCGGCGCGTCAGGATTGGATAGTGGGCGGAGCCTCATCCAGGGAGGAGGCGGGGCTGCAGGAGGAGGCGGGCCAGGAGGGGCGGGGGCGGGGCCAGGCCGCGGTCCGCGCCTTTGTGCCCGGCGCGCGCTCACCGCCGGCTCCGGCTGCAGCGCCTGCTGCATCAATAATTCAGAGCGGCGGCGGCGGCAGCAGCGGCGGATGCGGGCAGGAGGCGGCGGCAACAGCGGGGACCAAGCAGCAGCGGCTATGCATCCAAGTGCGGCTGGGCAGCCGCGGCACCCCTGAGGCCCGGGTGGGGCTCCCAGAACATCGCGCGGAGGGACGCTTGTCCCATAGTGCGAGAAACAGCAGTTGTGTCCGGGGCAGCGTCGGCGAAGCTGCGCACGGAGCTGAGGAGGGGGCTTCGGAGCAGGGCTGGGGAGGGGGGGCGGCTGGCGCAGGCAGCCCCCGGGGTGGGGGCGGGGTGGGCGCGGGTGCCGCGATGCTGGGCGTCGTGGAGCTGCTGCTGCTGGGGGCTGCGTGGCTGGCAGGCCCGGCCCGAGGGCAGAATGAGACGGAGCCCATCGTGCTCGAGGGCAAGTGCCTGGTGGTGTGCGACTCCAACCCCACGTCGGATCCCACGGGCACAGCTCTGGGCATCTCTGTGCGCTCCGGAAGCGCCAAGGTGGCTTTCTCTGCTATCAGGAGCACCAACCACGAACCGTCCGAGATGAGTAATCGCACCATGATCATCTACTTCGACCAGGTGAGTGCTTCTTGCTCCCGCGGCACGCAGATTGGATTGGTGGGGGGTGGGGGGAGCGATGGAAGACGGATGTCCGATCCTGTTCAAGGGCTCTGCGGAGGCGCGGGGATGACCGTCTGGGACTGAATCCTGTCCACTCCCCTTGGTTCCCGTTTCGTTATAGGTACTAGTGAACATCGGGAACAACTTTGATTCAGAACGCAGCACTTTCATCGCCCCGCGCAAAGGGATCTACAGTTTTAACTTCCACGTGGTAAAAGTCTACAACAGACAGACCATCCAGGTCAGCAGCCGCCTTGGGGCCAGGCCCCGGCCCCCGTAGGGGACTGCTAGCCTCGGGGGTGCGCAGGCTCTATAGAGGTGGGAGACATGACAGCTGCATGTACCCCAGGATGCTGCGAGGGACAGATAGTGGGGCCTCACAGTTCTGTGACTTGGACTGTCCCTTGCTTTCCCTGTCGCTGGCTCTTGGGACCCAGTCCCATCCCCAGAGACAGTTTTCTGCTTCCGCCTTCTGGGCCCCTCCGAACGGGGACTTTCTGTCATGGTTGTTGCTAGCACCGCAGACAGCTCCCGTTTCCGTAAGCTTCCCGAGACTCCCGCCTTCTCCACCACCGACTGTACTCCCTACCTCTCGCCGCAGCCCAGAAGCCTGCGGGGCAGCTTGTATGCTTGCCTTCAACACCACGGACAGGCTCTCCCCCCTAACCTGACGCCCGGTGCGGACATCCCTTTGCGGACCAACGTGGGTTTTTGAACTAGCAACTCCGAACCCTGTCGGATGAAGGGTGGAGAGAGAAGGGAGGGGGCGTAGTGCCACTCCCTCCTGGCTCCAGCCACGTTCCATTCAGCATTTGCAGGCTCCCCAGGTTTCCAAAGAGATCCATATTTTCTTTGAGCGCAGACCGAGGTGTAAAGCGCTGCTGGGGCGAGGACGCTTGGCTCTGGACTGACGCTGCCGCAGCAAGGGCAAAACCAGGCAGGGGCGGGCGCGGCCAGAGCTGGGGCGGGCACTGAACCCGTGGTTCAGAGATAAAGCGCAGAGTGCAGATTGGCCTGTGATGTCTACCTAGCCAGAAGCCCTGTCCCGCTTCTTCATTACCTCTCCACAGTGTCCCGGCAACTGGGACCTGGAGGGACCAGGATTTTTGTTTGTTTGTTTTTGTTTTCCGGGCACCAGAAGCTGAGTTGCCCGAGTTTCTCTTTGAGGCTAGAGAAAGCAAAAAGGTCAAAGGTCTCAGGGAGCTCTAAAGCCACCCGCTGGTTAAGGCTCAAGGGGATTTACTTGGGGCGCTCATTTGAGGAACTGGAATGAAGGTGAATCCCATTTAGCAGGCAGACCCTTCCTCTCCCACAGGTTTATGGTCTTTCCTTCCCCATTGGACCCTCAGCCTAAGCTGCAAAGCCCCCTTACTCTCGCCAAACCCTCCCAGCCAGTCCTTGGAGGCTATTATCCAAGCGCGGAGGAGGATCTCGCTTCTCCACCGCAGCTTGGGGACCCGCCTTGGTTGCACCTCTGAAGCTGGCTTTTCTCTTTCTAGGTGAGCCTCATGTTAAACGGGTGGCCAGTGATTTCAGCATTCGCTGGCGACCAGGACGTGACGCGGGAGGCCGCCAGCAACGGAGTCCTAATTCAAATGGAGAAAGGCGACCGAGCATACCTCAAGCTGGAGCGGGGGAACTTGATGGGGGGCTGGAAGTACTCGACCTTCTCTGGATTCCTCGTGTTTCCCCTCTGAATGGCCCAAAGCCTGGATGGAGGCCGGGAGAGGGGGGAAGGCAGGAGAAAACAGGAGGGGGAGAAAAAGTCTGAAATTAAGAGGGCGAGAAAGTAGCACCACTTGAAACTTCCTACATGTTCACTGGCTGTATCTGGGCAAAAATGTGCGCATCTGCGGTTGGACAACTTTGTCCATTTCCTTATTAGGAGAAGTAAATTCCGCTTAGCTCTGCGCACTCACGTTTCCAAAAATAAACTCGCCTCCCCATTCCAGGTTCAGTGATCAAGCAAGTGACTGCCTCGTCATTGTTTCTGACCCCCATGTTCTGTTCCCAACAATTTATTTAAAAGAAACTTTGTACTTAACTAATAATGTAAAATCTCTCTCCCTGTCCCTCCTCTAAATCCTTCCACTTATTGAACCCTAACATGTTTCCTCTTTCTTTTTTGTTTGGAGAGGGGGTCAAATTTTTTTGTTCTCTGTTTTTGCTTTGGAATGGGGGAGGTAGTTTTAACTTGACAAGTATTGCTCTTCTTAAAACACCGCTCATGAGTTAATTAGCTGAAGATACTCTGTATCCTCGGCTGCTTGCTAGCCGAGAAAGGACTCACCGTAGTGGTGACTGGTTTAAAATATACATAAATATCTATCATTTGTACACGAAGAACTCTTCCCAGTGGAAACTGGCTGTATTTCTGTATTTCTATGTCCTATTCGGAGTGATCGTGAAATCTAAGGCTGCTCGATGTTCTGATGCTTGTCCATGCCCGCGTGCTCTGTGGCTCCACAAGGAGGTTCTTCCGGACGCTTCCTCGTCCTCTGTAACATACGTGTGAATAGCCAAGATTTAATTTTGCTTTGATCCAATAAAGTCGAAGTGGGACTTTTATTTTTCTGAAACAGCTTTCCAAACTCCGCATCTTCCCCAGTTGTGAGGTCGCAGGGGCCTGGGGTGTCCGAAGGGCGAGCAAGATTCAGAGACAGGAGAATACCACCAGAGAAAGGCCAGGCGCAACGGCTTCTTGGAAAAGCCAGTCCCGCGCTTCTTGAACAAGGCCTAGGGCCAGCCCTGCCTTCGCCCGTGCTCGCTGCTTTGGCGCAAACGTTATGAAATTTGCCCGAAATCGTGGTAGGCCAGGCTTCAGCCATTGGCCTGGGAGTGAAGTTTGGGTTTTTCGAATTCCAAACGCATCAGGAATCATCCCAATTCGAAGACCCGAACCAGCCTGTCAGCTTTCCCACCCCTTCTGTCCCTGGATGTCCCCAACCCTCGTCCGCTCCGCAGTTCCCGAAGCAGTGTATACCACCATTGGAAGCAGTTTTATACCACCACCTCTGAATTCCGAGTCCACCCGCCGGATTACCCGGGTGTGCAGGACTGGTGATTGCGCTCATTCGCAAGACTTTTGTTCAAGAGGTTCGTCCAGGAGTTTTGATTGTATCGGAACACAATGTGAAAGCAAAATTGAAATAAACGACTTCATTTTAAGTCTGGAAGGCTGGCCCAGTAGCTTCGGCGGCCGGGAGCACCGGCAATGGGAAGCCAGGGGTGGGGGTGGGGGGCGACAAAGGGGGGGGGCGGCAAGGTCAAAGGGCCAGGATTCACAGCCGGGGTGGTCCTCTCTAGTTGTGGTTCCTACTTAGAGGCTTTTTCCTGGTCGGAGGTTCAGGGTTGAATTTAATTGACTCGGGCAGAAGGATGGGAAAAGGGGGCTGGTTAATAATAGCACAACAGGCAACATTTCCCTTTGGAGAAATTTTTTTTCCTGGAGCTTTTCTGAGTTAAAGATTCACCAAGCACCGGCCTTCATTTGAAACCCGGGCCCTGATTCTCCTCCACGCGCAATCCAGAGACGGCCGGTTATTTGTAGCGGGCGCCTTCCTCGCAACCCTAGAGGCCCTAAGTCCTGCCCGGATAGGTAGGGGGTAGGTAGGAGCGGACAGAGTGCTTTTCTCCTTCTGCCCAACAGTCCCCCTTCTCCCCAGCTAGTGCCTATCGAGGTGAGGAGGAGGATGAATAAGGGATCTTAAAGGAATTTCAAAGAAAAACTACTCCTTTTATAAGGAGACACACTCTGTGGTCTTCCTTTGGGGAAGAAGTCAGGGACAAAAGGAGTCTTTGACCGAAGAACTACCTCCGAACAACAGCGCTGCGGGTGCAGAAACTGCTCTGCAGGTGTGTAGGGATGCTGCCGGTTGCTTCGCCCTAGATTTGAAGCTTGGAGGCCCTGTGGTTGGGGAGCCACACCCGAGGAAGCTTTGTCCAGAACACCTCGGAGTTCGGCTGGCTGAGGGGCGTTCCCCTTCCTGAGGGCAGGAACAGCAGGGTTTTGTTCTCGTGGCTGAGGCAATAGGGGACCACAGGAGTGTGTTCCAGCTAGGTGAGCGACAAGTCTCCTCTCTGGGCCTCAGTTTGTCCATCTGTATTCAGGAATGGGAGGAATCACGACATCCCCAGGAGTTTCTCCCGCTAGGTGGACTCAGCCATCATTTATTCTTAGACCAGGGCAGGACGGGTTCTTTCGGATCCTCACGTCTGGAGTGGTTGGTGAGTCCTGGCTGGAGCCTGTGCTGACTAGGCCAGGGGAAAGCCCACCTGTCCAGGAACTGGGGCTCACTCCTGACAAGCAGCTCTAGGGCCTGGAAAGCAAAAATAGCCAAAGTAAATGGGCCCCCAGGGGGAGGAAGAGGGAGAAGTGCCCCCTGACTACCTGTCCCCCCTTCCTGGGGGAGAGTCCCTGCTTACCCCCAAAACTTAACTTGGCATTGAAGATCCTGCTCAATCTGACTCCAGCCTCCTTTTCTCCCACTTGCTGACCTTCCTTCTGCCATTTAATGAACCCATCTTCCATGATTCTTTATGCCTCCACACCTGCTGCTCCTGTCCTTGAAGTAGCTTTTCTACTTCACTTTTCAAAATCCTACCCCCTGAGGATCTAGGAAGTTCAGCTAAAAGGTGGCTTCCTTTGGGAGGCTGTCATGCCCACCCAGGACAAGGCACTCACTACCTCCTTAGTCTAGGCCTTGCTTGCCTGTGGTGAGGAAGGGGACACCTGGGGCTGGGCTCCTCGTCTCCCACTCGCTTTATGATTCATGGGGCAGTGGTGGCCCATGCCAAGCAAGCACTTAGGAGTACTAAATTGATGCCGGTGCCCCAGAGGGCTCTGGGGTTCTTACTTTTCCAAACAGGACAGCTCCCCCCATTGGCCTCCCTCACTTCTGGGGTGAAGATGGGGGTGAGTGTTCCTTTTGTCAGGGACAAGTACATCAACCTTTGCCTGAAAATTGAGCTCCCAATGAGAGGACATCAGAGACTCCAACTGGAGTGCTGGGAATTGAGAGGGATGGAGAAGAAAGTGCCCAGGGCTCAGTAGGGACTTCCTCCCCACCGGGGACCTGAGGCTGGGGAGGGGGTTGTGGGACGGTTCTAAAAACTACACCTCACTGTGGCTTCCTTTAAAGCTTTAAATCCTCTAAGTCCTTGCAGATCTGGGCCCTGCCTCCTGCTTTCATCTAAAATAAAATGCTTTAGAGCAGAGCCTCTAGGGGTTCCAGAGCCCCTCCTCCCACAGCCACCATTCAGCCTCACCCTTTGTCTGAAAGGTTTCTCCCCAGCCCAGGTCACCTTGGTTACTTCCTTGTCCCCTGCTTTCATACTAAAGGACACTTCTTCCAGGGAGCTTTCTACCTCCCAGGTAGGCAAGAATTGTCATCTCTTCTTTGACCTCCCTCTTTGGAGGATGGCCTCTCCTGCAACCCTGCCTTCCCAACCCGCCTCTCTGAGGGCAGAGGCCGTGTCTTGCTTCGCAGAGTCCAGCACCCAGCTAGGCCTAGGGCTGTGGTGAGGGGAATCCAGGCAGGCTTCTGGCACCCAACGAACTGGCTACCCCACCCGGTTCTCCACACCGTGCCAAGCGTTCCTAGCAGCCTGGGCACTGCCATCTCTGCTTTCCGAGAAGTCGCGCGGGGTCGCGCAAGGTCCTACTGGGGCTGCGGGCTTGCCTGCTCGCCGGCCGCGGTTTCCACCCTCAGCAGAGCTGAGCGCGCGCCTCCCAAGCTGCGCCAAGGAGCGCTAATGCTCACAGCGCGCGCGGATGGGCTCCTAATGAGAACATAATTATCCAGATGGAGAGGGAGCCTCGCCCCGCTCCTTAATTGTTGCCTTAATGGGGTGGCGATGGGGGAGACTGCCGGGAGGAGGGAAGGGCCCGGACTCTCCTTCGGGGGTCAGGGTGGGTCCTGGGGTCCGGAGGACTGAGTGATAAGCGAAAGACCCCGAGGTACAGCGGTGCGCGCTGCACGCAGCCTGTGGCTTTGCGTGTGACCTTACGCTACTTTCCTCCCCAATCGGCACCTTATTTTTCTCAGCTCATAAATGCGAGGGGTGGGCTAGAAGACGTCTAGGTTTTCTTCCAGGTGTTCTTTTCTGATCCACACGTCTGGAGTCTAAGCCTTCGCTGGCCATTCAGCCACCCACATTCCAGGAGGTGCTCGGTCAAGTTCTTGCCACCGCCACCAGCATTCAAACCACACCGCGAAACCCATTAAGGACTGGGGGAAGGGCGGGCTCCTGGAACTGAAGGTCAAGCCCAGAGGGAACTCTCAGGCACACCTCCCGTTAAGCTAATTCCTTGGAGGGTGAAAAGGTTCCCAGGGGAGAGATCAAGGGTTTCTTGATCTCTGTGTAAGGCCCGTCATTGACGATGTAAACACCCTTTCTGAGTCTCGGGTTTCTCATATTTCAAGTGCGGACAATAACATCCTCAGGACAAGGGTAGCTGTGAACTGGTGTGAAGACTATGCTAAAAGGTATTGGTACACAGTAGGCGCTGACTGAATGAAATAAAGCGCAACAGACATCTGGTGTATCACAACTGGCACAGAAGCAGTACATAAGGGAACATCTGGTAGATCCCCACACTGATCAGAGGGGAAAACTGAAACGGGGGGGGGGGTGGACACAGAGCGAATGAATTTATTGAATGGTCGATGCAGGGAAAGGATCCGGTGTTCTTTCTTTTACCTGAAGGCTCCTCCCACCGTCAATCACCAAGAGCGGGAGATTTCACCCCCTAAACATCGTTCAAATCCACCCCTGTGCTTATATTTGTGTTGCCCACCGTGGGTGCACACTCCTTCGCTGGCGCAGGAGCACTGTTTGCTCGCCTGTGTCCCTTTATAGGGTATTCCCTTCCAGGCAGTAACCGTGTCCTCCTCATCTTGCTTTGCTCAGTGGCTCCCATGGTACTGGGCACAGAGTAAGTGTCCTGTGACGGTGTCCTGAGCTAAACCAAATTGGGGCTGGCACAATTGCAGGATATGAACACAGCCACTGAAAATGTCCTTTAGGGGATTTCCTGGACCTCTCAGTCTCTCCTGTCCTGTCCTATCCCCCTATATAGCTAACAGGAACACTGACAAGGAAGTACTTTCTGACCTTTGGGCAGACAGGGAAGCATTCCTGGGCACTGGCACTTACTCTCATCTCCTCTGTGTCGGGTGCATCCCCAGGAAGTCCCAGCTGTGACCCTAGGAAGGCAGCAAGCAGAGACACTTGGGGTGGTATTTGGATTCCTTGCTCCGACTTCTCACTGAGCTTCACTGTGTGCAGATGAGACTGTGCTTCTGCAGCAGCAAGGACCCATGGCACAGCTGATGCCAACATGGATATAAAAAGAGGTCTCCACTTGATCAGCCACAGCCCAGAGCCTAAGCCTAAGAACCTCTTTGCTTGCCTTGCTAGGTTCCAAAGAGTACACTGCAGGGGACCAGAAACTGACTCCCTCCTAACCTGGGCAGACTCCAACCTGCCTCTGCTTGAGCTCCACTTCATTTGCAAAGCCCTCTCTGATCCCCACCCACAGAGGGGATCAGAGGGCCACACCCTCTTCTGACCACCTGCATACTCCTATTCAGGACACACCCTGACCACAATTCTGTTGGATCTAGGCTTGGTAGGGATTGGGCGCTGGACTGCACATCTCTTGCTGTGTGTGCCCAGGGGCTGGTCGCGTCTGATGTTCTTTAAATGTTCCTTGAATATACAAATGAACGTGTGAATGAGTGGGCAGGTAGATGGAGGACTACTCATTCGCTGTGGGTACATCTGCTTGACCCACCCAACTGTGAATTCCATGAAGTATTCTACCATTATCTCCCTTGTTTACAATTATATTCTAAGTGCCTGGCACAGTGTCTAGAATACAGTTAGTATTAAGAGTACTTCTTGAATGAATGGTATTTTATGTATGGGACTCACTGGATCATGAGATTCCAGAGTGCAGGCTTGGAATTGTGCTCCTCTCTCAATCCTCACCATGCCCCCCCCCCCCCCCAAACATCCACATTTATTCTAGAATGAAATTGCTTGCATCTGTTGTCTCTGGAGTTGACCCTATAGTACAAGTTGTCTTTGCACGCTACTTGCCCCGCCCCCTGCCCAATTTGAGCACCATATTTTATTTTCCTTAATGGATAGGAACACCCTTCCCTTCCATCCAGCCTTGAATAATACGATTTAGTAGAGGTTGACCGGTATTTTCACTAAGTCCAGGATCAAGTCGTTTAGCCTGTGGCCCTGTGTAAGCATCCAAGTTCTAAATGATAGTTGTAAGTGACAAAGAACCCATGGTGCCAATGAGCTGATGAAGCCAGTGGGTGGTTGTCGGGTGCGCAACCAGGAGCTGCCTAGGTCCCTAACCAACACAGAAGCTGGTAAGTCCTTGCTTATGCTAGACCTAGGGTCTCTGGGTTTTGTTTCACCTCAAAGCAGAGTGAACTCTGAAAACCCTTCACAGTTTTGGGTTCTGCTGAAGATCATGAAGGTGGAGTGGGCTCAGCTGATTTCCTCTAAGAAATCAAGGATTCCCCCAATCCCCTCCATTCCTCATCCTCAGCGTCCACCTGGAAGTTCAGCCTAACAAAGAACTCTGGGGAATGCTCTGCTAGCCAGCAGCAACCTGCTTACTCAGGTAAGGTGCCAAGAGCTTTTTCCTCCATCATCAGAAATTACTGCGCACTTTCAGGGAAACTTTCAAAGAGGGAAGAGGGAATTACTAACAAAGGAGAAGCCACTGGGCATTTCTTCCTCCTCATTTAAAAGGAAGCTGTGTGCTCTGCCCAGATCTGGTGTTAGAAAGACTCTCCTTTGTATTCTGAGAGACTCAAAAATAAACTCCCCAATGTATACTTTGCTGAGGAGTTCAGATGATTTTATAATGACTGAGTGGCTCCAAATATGGTATTAAAATGCAGCTGATGAGAAGTCTGCTATTTTACTAACTCATCTGGATCAAAGTTGGTCAATTTAGGTCTCAGCAATGTTCTGAACGCTCTCTCTCTCTCCCTCCTCTTGAAGGAGTTCATTTCAGGTAGATGGATTATTTACTGATTCTGGAGATGCTGAGGGAGAGGGCACGTGTGCAATACCAATTGAGCCCTAGGTGCCGACTCACCCTTCACCCTCCTGTACTATCTGCTCTGGTGCTTTTCCTTCCTTCTCCTCTGGGCTCTTGACGCATCCCTTACTGGGCAGGTTCTCCAGCCCGCGGGCCTACAACATCTCCTGCACCAATGTGAGTGACAGTGGTGTTCTGAGGCTGTGAGGTCTTCAGATGCGTTCTTTGATTGCTTAAATGTGTCCCTGCCTCTGTCCCAAGAATTTGGGATCCCAGATGAAGGCAGAAATAATAAGCCTGTTCCCCAGGGAGGGACACCAGGTGACCTGCAGGGTCCTTTGCCACCTAGGAGTCTGTGTAATATAGGACTCCCCAGGAAGCAGTCAGGGCTTCGTGTCTGATTTTCAGTTTCAAGTGGTCACCAGAATCCTGCCATATAACACCAGTCCACAGCAAAAGCCATCTGATGGTCAGCTCTTGGGGCTGTGACCGGTCTTCTCTTAACTTTTCTCATCCATTTTTTCTCTTTAGAAGCCTGAACGAGCTTCTCAAAACAGGAACAAAACTGCATGATTCCTTCACCTAAAACCCACCCCGGCTGAACCCGACTCCTCCCAGTGTCCCTTCGGGATCTGATGCCTGCTGACCTCTGTGACCTCATCTCCCACTCTTTTCTTCGCACACCTGGTAGCTCACTCTAGCTTTCTGTTAGTTCCCAGAAAATGCCAAGCTTTCTTCTGCGCCAGAAACTTTGTACCTGTGGATCCTTCGGGAGCAAGGAATTTTCTCCCATCTTCCACTTGTTGGGTGACTCTTCCCTCCTCTTCTTTTGAATCTGAGCTGAGAAACCACCTTTGCAACAGGACCACCTGATAACTCTGTAATACAGAGAAGCTTCCTCTGCTCCCAGCTGAGCTCTATCACATTTCCCTGGTTTACTTCTCCTCCAGCAGTTATGACCTTGGGATTTTCCGAATCATGACCTTGGGACACAGTTCATTTATCTGCTGACTTTGTTGAGGGCCACAGCCGAGTCGGGATGACGCATGGCATTTTTGCCAGAAGTAGTGGTTGAGAGGTGACGCCAGGGAACCATTGAGAGGATGACTTTTAAGTTCTTGCAGAGTTCCCGTTGAGTTCCGATTAAGCTCTCGCGGGGATTCCTGAAGAGTTCGCATTGGTTGGGGAAGTGCCAGAGGAGGGATTTCCGGTTGGTGGTTGCTGGAGGAGCCGCGTGGCATTCGGGAGAGTTCCCGGGGAGCGTGTGTGGAGTGTGCTGGTGGAGTTCAGAAATAAGGTTTGTTCCTGCTTCAGTGGCTCGTGATTTGTGCCCAGCCAGAGTGCGGCATGACTTGTTTACTGACTTGCTCCCTCCTTAAAGATAGGGACCTGATCTGTCCTGTGCCTTACCTGATTCCCAGAGTCTGGATGTGAACCTGGAGTAGAGGAGGCTTGATCATAAGTGCACGGACCAGCCATCCAGTCGTGTTCCTCCATCATCTCCTCATTCTTCCCTCACCCCAGGAGCTTGGGAGGAGCTGTGGCCTAAAGGAGGCATTAAATATGTCACCCATCAGCCACACTCAGGGGGAGGGTGCAGGCAACTCTGTGGACAGGAGCTGGTCTTTGAGCCACCTGCTTAAGGAATGGCTGCACCATGCTGCGGGGCTAGGGGAAAGCAGAAGTTTAGCTGTGAATGATAGATTTTTTTCCCCTACTGAAGTTTTCCTGCAATAAACAAGCAAATATAAAAGGAGAAAAGGGACCTTGGTCCGAGGCAGAGGGGTGAGCAGCCAGGATGTCGTTCCTGGGACTGGAACTCAGCTTGGGGCAGAGGTGGGTGGCAAGGTGAGGGCTGAGGGAGGAGGAGGAAGGCTGAGGAATCACCCAGGAAAGAAAGCAGCTTCCTCACCCTCCCTGAGATGAGATAAGGCAGCAGTGGGGACCGGAAGTGCAGCCAAGTGAGCCTGGAGAGGTTGAAAAGATGCAAGGACCCTCCACAGGAATATTCAGGTGGCCTGGGGGTGTCAGTCAAATACTCACCTGACAATTCTCACTTCATGATCACTGTAAGCATGCCTAGCCCCAGCCTTGCCTCTTGGGTCCTACAGGAGATCCCAGGCATGGGGGCTACCTTCCCCACAGTCCAGATGAAGGGTACACAGAAGAGGAGGATTAGAAATTAGGGTTGGGGCATGGGTCTATGCTACTTGCATTCATTCTCTCCCTCCCATTATAAGCTCTTCATGATCCAACTCGATTCTCATGACCTTTGGATTTCACTCTCTTTTGCAGGGAAGAGCAGAGGACCTTGATTCAGAGACGAGGCATTGAAGCAGAGCTGGTTTGGAAGGCTCGCTTTATCACTGTGCTCATCAGGACTCTTGTGGTTTCAAATGACAGAAACTCAAACTGGCCTTAATATCACCCTCCCAAAAGGATCTACTGCCTCCTGGAACCCCCAAGCCCAAAGGGTTTTGAGTTCAGGTATGGCTAGATCCAGGAGCCTAAACAGGTCATCAGAAATCAGCCTCTTTCCATATTCAGATTTATTTCTAGGTGTTGTAACTGGGCTGTAGACAGAGTATGTTCTTCTTGCCTAGTTTCCCCATTAGGAAGAGTGCACTTTTTCTCCCCACTGTGTCAACAAAAATGAATATTGAATAGTGAACTGATTGAAGTCATATATACTTCCAGAACAAATCTCTATCATCAAACAGAAAAAAAAATGAGCCAATTGGCCAGGCATGGAGCCAGTTTCGGGCAGGGGCAGCAGTAGGAAAAGGTAGCCCTATTTGGGAATAGCTGCTACCAAATAAGGGGAAATACATGTGAGGTTAGATTTTCTGGCTGTGTGCCTTGGGGCCAGGAGCCTAGCATCTCTGAGCATTAGTTTCCTTGTCTTTTAAGATTAATTAAGCAAAACACATCTAATTCCATTAGGATTAGTGATATAATACCTATGAAAATGGGAACTAGAATTTCCACAGAAGTTCAAAAGCAAAACTTTGTACTTTATTAACTGGGGCACCTGATAATTTAAAGCTCATCTTAATCTTTGTCATAACATTGTAAGGTGCCTCTTGGATCACGATCTGAAGGCTCTTCTTTGCTTACAGCTGAATCCCAACTGTGGCAAAGCCACATGCCATCTGTCAGATTTTCTCTCTCTCCTTCCCCCTTTCTCTCCTAATTCTTTCTTCCTTTCTTTCTTTTTCAACTGAATCCAAGGATGCTCTATCACTAAGCTGCATCCTCAGCCTTTTAAATTTTTTTTTTGAGATAGAGTGTCATTAAATTGACAAACTTAGCCTCGAACTTGCAATCCTCCTGCCTCAGCCTCCTGAGTCACTAGGATTACAGGAATGTGTCACCTTGTTGGCCAGTCAGCTAGCAGCAAGTTGGGCAGATGGCTGCATATAGTATGTGCACTGCAAATGAGAGCTATTAATGTTGCTCCCAGGCAATTTTTGCCAATGCCTACGCACTCTGGTGTTGCTAATTAATTATATCACAATGTGTCTTTTATTATTTTTTTTCCTCAGAATAGTACAAGCTCCTTTGATCTACTAATGTTTATTTGTGCACACAAGATCATTTGGAGACCTTGTTAAAAATGGCAATTTTCGTTCCTTAAATACGGGTTCGGGGCTGAGATTTTCCAGTTCTAACAAGCCTCCTTTGAGTTTGCAGACCAACTTGCAGTAATAGCATAGGAGTGTGTGTGTGTGTGTGTGTGTGTGTGTGTGTGTGTGAGAGAGAGAGAGAGAGAGAGAGAGAGAGAGAGAGAGAGAGAGAGAGAACAGTTAATTACAAATGCCAATCCACAGATGTGTTGTTTCAGAATCAAATCAACTGGGGTTTTTTTTTTTTTTGGAAGAGAACTTGATGGGAATCATATAACAGAAAACATGACAGACAAAATTTATTGTAGGCAGAACTTTATCACTAATACTTGGTTCTGTCTTTCATGAGCATACACATTCAACAAACTTCACTCTTCACAGTGACAGTATAGCTGCAGAAGCTCCAGCCCTTTCATTGTTTCTGTTCAAATGTTCCACCCCAGAAGTCTTTGCAAAATTCTCATGATATCTCATTGATTGCAAAGGCATTTCATAAAACTTTCTAAATCTATTATTTTGAGAAGACTCTGACCCAGCAGTCCTAAGTCATATTCTCCTGGAAAAGTTGGAAAATGGAGTTCACTTCATCTAAGCATGAAGAATTTTTTTTTTGTGTGTGTGTGTGTGTGTGTGTATATGTGTGTGTAGGAGGAAGAGGGTATTTCCAAACTAAAGTTGAAAGATAACACTGAAAGTCAAGGACCACCCAGGTTCCATCCCAACCCCAGAACTCATTCCAACTCTCCCTTCCACATGTTGGCTTCCATGGTCAGCAGCCATCTCCAGTATCATCTAATGGACATACTCAACATGGAGCCCTGGTCTTCTCTCCCAAGTTGGCTCCTGTAAAAGTCTTTTCCGTTTCAATTATTGGCAATCCCTTTCTTCTGGTAGCTCCACCGGCCATGGTGGCACTGTGCCTGACTCTTATAGTCAATATCCAATCCATCAGTAAAGTCCTATGAACTTCACCTTCAAAGTAAATCCAACAGTCAATTGATGCCGACCAGCATCATCCCCCCTTGGACAGGGCCATCGCCTATCTCGTCCTGGTCCCCCCTCTTGCTGCCCTGGGTCTCTTCACCTCCCAGCACGACCCTGATGAAACGGGAGTCAATCAGGAGAGTTCCTGCTTCCAAGTGGGCTCCCCGCTCCTGTAGAACTGAATGTCAACCATTTATCGTGGCCTTGGTGACGTGTCCTGCGCCCCTCTCCACCTCTGCCCTCCTCTGCTACTCACCTGGGAGCCCCCATGAAGTGCACCGGTTGCCTCTGGCCCCCGGGCTGGAGCTTCAGCATCATCTCGGGTCCTACGCGGGAGTCTGAGGTCGGTCATTTTTGTCGACCCCTGTTCCTGGGGCCTGGCCTGTGCTACAGCGTGGAGGTGGTGAGCCACACCTGCTGACTTAGCCTGTCGGTGTTCCTGTGTGATTTCCAGGTGAAGTGGAAGGTGGGAGAGGAGCAGGGTGACTAATCACTTCCCATAATGAAACCTGATTATACAAAGGATGCGGAAGGGATCATCTGAGACGGGCAGTGAGCCTGGGCTGGCTCTGCAGGAGGAAGGGGTGCCCTGCCCATGGTGGTTGACGCTCACCTCTCCATAGGATGCCTGGGGGGCTGCATAGTGCCTGCTTCCTCCCTTTTGGCCTTAATGGTGACATCCCACCGCAGCACCGTGTTCCTGTCTGACTTCCCCATGGATAAAGAAGGTGACTCCATCTGAGCCCCTGTGCCAGCTGTCCCCGCAGGGGAGCCTGACCACCCAACTCCTGTCACTCTGGCCCTTCACACTGCCAGAGCCACCTTGGCTGCTGTTCATTCCTGGCCTGCTTCTCCCCTTAAGTGTGAGCACCCCACTTCTCCTCTCCCTCCTCCCTCCTCCCTGGGCCGTGTGACCCCAACCCCCTGGTATGGTCACAGAGGGAGCTGCCCACCTCCACCTTCCTGAGTGGTCACTATGGCCCTGCTGTCTTCTTTTTGCTAAAATGTCAGCTTAATTTCCAAGTCCAAGTGAACCTGCCGGAGACATCAAAGGCCCTCGGCCATCACCTTCGGATCTGAGTCTGGTTTCCAAGTTCTTTTAGGACTCTTTGGTGGCAAGGGACAGAAACTGACTATTTTACATAAAAAAAGGAATTTCTTCATACGCCCTTGGGCAGCTCACAGAAGGCTGGAGAGAAGGATGAAGAAGGAGGGAAAGTCAGGGAGCAGGAGGCATCTGCGGTTAGGTCCAGGGAACAGGACATCACGACAGTCCTTTGGGGAGCCCACCTTCCAGGGGCAGCAAAGGTAGTGACTTTCCTTCTCACACCACGAGGCTCGGTGTTTCACATCCCTGGAGAGAGGACTCCATCCCAAGCTCACGCTCCACCTAGGGCAGGACTGGGCATCTTGACTTTTTGGCCATGCTGGGGCTGTGGGCAGTGGAAGATGGGGGACCCAGTGTGTGCCTCAGGTTGAAGTGACGGTGGAGATGTGGATCTGGGGCGGTGTCCTAGCTCTGCTCTGGTTAGTTGTGCGGTTTCCAGTACGTTACTTACTTATTTTTGGTGTGGGGACATCAGTTTTCCCATCTGAAAAATGAGAATGATAATAATGCCTACGGATTGTGGCAAGGCTTATTCAACGACATAGCAGATGCTCAATAAATATTAGTTATTAGGGAGAGAGAGAGGGGGAGAGAACTCTTCCCTCGGATTTCTGGGTAACTTTCCCCAATCCCTGGCTCTGATTTCCCTGTGGTTTTTTTCATCCTCTCCCTCCAGATTGGTGGCATCTGGTCAGAAAGAAGGAAGTTTCAAGACCTTCCTGGCCTGTAGGTCTGTGAACAGAGGGATGGAAACCATGGGCTTTAGGGACAACTAGACCTTTTCCAGATTCTGATTGTGCTACCTGCCGTCATGCAGTGGGGCTCCGTGGCAGAATATCTCTAGCTGTTAGGAAGAAGCAGGACAAAAATCTACTTCCTGGTTGTTAGGGACACCCATTCATTCATGGAGAAAACAGTGACCAAAGCCCTACCCTGAGCCAGACCCTGCTGCAGGGTCTGAGAGGGCAGCATGGAGCAGAAGACAAGGTCCCGTCCCTGACCTCAGGCTAGCAGCCCTACTGGGATCCCAAGGTCACACAGAGTCACACAGTTACCAGGACTTATCAGTGCTGTGGAGGAGACGTCTGTGTCAGGAGCTCAGCCACGGGGAGCCTGATTTGCAGCTGAGGTTTGAAGTTGGGGTGGGGAGAGCATTCTTGGCAGAAGCAACGGTATGTGCAAACCCTAGGGAGGGACATGTCTTCTGTGGAAGCTCTGGAAGGACTGAGCAAGGGCTAGTGTGGTCCCCAACAGGAGGACCAGGAAAGCAGGTCAAAAGGAGGCTGGAGAGTGGCAGAGCCAGAGCCTGCAAGCCTGGGGCCAAGGTGGGGACTCGAGCCCAGCGCAGGGAGAGAAGGAAAGATTGAAAGCCAAAGTCTTCCATTTACAGCATGCCAGGCTGACTGCTAGGAAGAGAAAGGCCCAGGAGGGGACAGGAACGGGGGCATGCAGACAAGGGACAAGGCCGTGACCGCCATCAGGCTTAGGGATCAAAGCAGTTGGACTAGCGCAGTGACAGCGAGGTTCGAGAACACGTCTGGAGTCAGATCTGGCAGCTAACTCCTTAGGATTTAGTGATGGATGGTGACATGGAGCTGAGGGAGGGACGCGTTGAGGGGTGGTCTCTGACTTCCCCATGAATTTTGGACAGCAGCACTGCCACTCCCATAGGGGAGAACCAGATCTGCAGGGAAGAGGGGCTGTGAGGCCAGTGCCCCGGGGACATGTCACATTTGAGGTTCCTTTGAGATATCACATGTCGATGTCAAATAGCCAGATACCAGGTCTGGTGGCCGGGAGGTCAGGTCTGAGCTGAAGGAATAGAGTGGAACTTTATCAGCGTTAACTTTATCAGTGTCAAGAAGCTTCTCAAGAAGCCCTGAGCAGAAATGAGCGAGCCCAGGGGAACATCAAGGCCACCTGGGGAAGCTCTTGGCAAGTGAAGCCTCATTGTTGCAGAGACTTGCATGTCTGCCATGTGTGTGTGTGAGTGTGTGTGTGTGTGTGTGTGTGTACATTCCCACAGCCAAATCTATCCGCTTAGGCTGCTGCTGTTATTGGCCCCAGGGAGAGCGGGCCTTGCCTGAGATTGGGACTTTTTACTTGATCAGGCCCTCGTGTCACCTAATGAGGGTGAGGACCCAGAAGGGACTCTGTTATGGTGGGCAGGGGGAGGGGAAATACTGAGGCCCAGAAGGGGGTCTTATTAGGCTCCTCTCCCCTCCACCAACAACTGCAGCCTGACACTTTGATTGAACTTCATTTCTTTCTTTCTAACGTCTTCCCTGGAAGAATTACGAGCTCAGTTTCCCCCAACAGCACCAGAGGGAGGACGGTATTGGCGATGGCATAAAAGCCAAGGAAGAGAGGCAAGGGCAGAAGAGGGAGCGTTTATCCTGCCCCGAGTCCTGGAGCACCAGCCACCTCCTGAGCCAGACAGAGAGAAACCCAGGGCTTTAAAAATAGAACCGCTTAATGGCTTCAGGTGGGCCAAACAATTCAGACGGCAGCTGACATTCCTGACTCCAAGCAACGGATCCCCAGAGAAGGCCAGGAGGGCCCCAGAGCCCAGAGCAGAGGTAAAGAGCAGCTTGGCCGGAGCAGGAGGGTGAGCTGGACCCTGGTCCCGCGTTTTGTTGTTAACATCTCCCTGAACAGAGGGGGCGAATCCCTAGGGACAGGCGTGTCCCTTACTGTGGGCAGTAGTGTACCCAGAGATGGTAACAAGTGGTAGGAGAGGCTGTTTCCAGAACAGACCAGAACATCTGTCTGCAAGCACAGGTCGCTGTCTGCAAAACAATTCTCAGAAGATGCAATTGTCTTTTCAAATGATGGCAGGGTTGGTGCCCTTGGGAGGCCGAGGGACGGGTAGAGGTAGACATGGGACAGTGTGCTCAGTGCCATGGTAGAGAGGAGAGCCAAAGGTGCGTGAGATCTTGGTGGAGGCTGGGGGGCTTCAGGGAGGAGGTGACTTGTTCTGAAAAGCCTTTATTTGTCAAAAGGGTTTTAAATTTATAGGAAAATGACAAGACAGCACTGAGTTCCCATATACCCTCCTCACCTGGCTTCTCCAGTTATTGGCATTTTAATATTCCTAGGCTACATTGGTCACGATTAATAAGCCAATATGAGTCCATTAGGATGGGCTAAAGTCCATACTCTATCAGATTCCTTTCATGTTTACCTACCATCTTTTTCTCCTCCAGGACACCATCCAGGACACAACATTATATCCTTAGGCTCCCTTGGCTCTGATGACCTTGACAGTTTTGGAGAGAACTGTCAAGTAATTTTTAGGATGTGCCTGTATAGGAATTTGCCTAATGTTTTTCTCAGAATTGGACCAGTGTTATGGATTTTTGGGAAGAAGATGCAGAAGTAAAATGTATATTTTTTTATCATGTTATATCAGAGGTATATCCCATCAACATGGCTTGTCACTGTTGATACTGACCTTGGTCACCTGGATGGAGATGCATTTGCCAGGTTTCTCCACGGTAAAGTGAATCTCCGCTCTCCTCCTCCCATACTGTCTTGTTTGGCAGGAAATCACTACTTTTAAGAAGTGAGGAGTTATTTTTCCCTCCTCGAGTGCCAAGAGCATCAGTTACTTCAGATTATTTTACAAGGGAGATTACTTATTCTTTCATCCATCCATCCATCCATTCATTCTCTGGGTCATTTATTTACGTTGCTATGGGCTCGTGGATATTTACTTTATAACTGGATTATAATTTTGAGGTTCCCGTTGCTCCAGATTTGGGCTTTGGGGGCTCTCTCAGTGGGCAGCTGATATATTTCCTTCAATGTATACACCCTCTGGACCTTTCTCACTTTTTGGCACATCAAGATGCTCTAAACTCATCTTGAACATTTCCTGCTTCCGTCTTAGAACCAGCCATTTTTCTAACAAGTCCTGGCTTTTTAAAATTGAAGGATGATATTAGAACCTGCTAAGGCTTGGATGTGGACCTCCAGGGTTTGTTGTGAGTGGAGGCTTGGTCACCAGGGTAGTGGTATTGGAAGGTGGAACCTTTAAGGGGTGGAGCCTAGTGGGAAGACTTGACATCATTGGGAGCATATCCTCAAAGGAACTGCGGGACCCCAGTCTCTCTCTTTGCTTCCTGGCTTGAGATGTGACCACTTTCTTCACATGTACTCCAGTCATTGCTGCCCACCATCTACCATCTACAAACTGGGTCCTCACCGGAATAGAGGCACGGAAGGTGCCAAGCCCGCGAATCTCCAAAACTGTGAGCTAAAGAGACCTTTTCTCTTTGTGAAGAAGCTTGTCTCAGGTGTTTTTGTTATGGTAATGAAAAGCTGGCTAATATGAAAGTCAAAATCTGTGTGGTCATGAGGTGTCCTTGCTTTAGAAGATCTCTTAGCTCACAGAACAACCAAATATATGTATCTACTAACCAGTGTATATACATATAGCAATAAATATTTTTTTATATAACCAGCTATGTCTGTATTAAGCTAAAGATGAGTTCACACCAGTGTCTCAACTCTAATTCATTACATCTGGATCATTGTAACCTCTACCTCTTGCTTATCTGTAAATTTCCACTCTAATAGTGAGAAAAATGGCTCTCATCATCTACCACCCATTGAATTCATTTTAATATTCCAGTATACATGTCTAGCAGTTCAGAATTGTTAACCTGAACCCATGTGGGAAATCACTTTATCAAACGGAGTACAGTACCCACACGGACCTCCTTTTGTCTCGCAGACTCTCCTTTCCAAAGTTACTTAGGTCAGCTCAGTTTCTCCCCACACCCTTCAACTGAGGTCAGCCCAGACATTTGTAATACACTTAAAATTCTTTTGTGACAGTTTGTATTCCTTGGAGGGAACCACCTCCTCCTCCTCTAATTGTTGAAAATTTGCATACATTGAGGTTTACTATTTGTGTTGAAAAACTTCTATGGGTTTTCAAAAATGCTTACGCTCATGCAGCCACCATTACAATGTTATACATAATAATTTCAGGGCTCTAAAATCCTCTAAGCTTCATGTATTCTTTCCTAACTCCTGGCAACTGCTATTTTTTTTTCATTGCAGGGGATCGAACCCAGGAGGTACTCTATCACTGTGCTACATCTCCAGACTTTTAATTTTTAATTTAGAGACAGAGTCTTGCCAAGTTGCTGAGGCTATCCTTAAGTATGCAATCCTCCTGCCTCAGCCTCCAAAATTGCTGGGATTACAGGCATGCTTGGCTTGATTTTTCTATGTATTTGTCTATTTTTCTTTTCTAGAATGCATAGTTGGAATCATACAGTATGTCTCTTGGAATGCTTCTTTTACTTAGCAATTACAAAGTTCTTTTCTGTCTTTTCCTGCTAGATAGCTGTTTCATTTTTATTGACATCCAATGCATGGATGTACCAATTTATTTATCCATCCAGCTAGTGAGGGTTGTGTTGGTTTCTTATTGTTTGGGGCAATTATGAATAAAGACGCACAAACATTTGCATGCAGGTTTTTGTGTGGACGCATGTTTTCATATTATTTTGATGAATACCTGGAACCAAAATTGATGGATCATAAAACATTATCTTTAGCCTTCTAAGAAACTGCCAAGCTGTCTTACAATGTAGCAATACATTTGTATCCCCCGCTTCAACAATGAATGAAAGATTCTGTTGTTCTGCATCTTTACCAGTGTTTAATATTTTTAGTTTTGGATTTTTATCTATTCTAATAGTTTTAATTTGTAATTCACTAATGGCAAATGATGTTTAATATCTTTTAATATGCTTAATTTTCATTGGTATATTTTCTTCAGTGAGATGGCTTTTCTGATCATTTGCCCATTTAAAACTTGGTTTAATTGTGCTTTACCATTAAGTTTTTAGTGTTCTCTGTATATTGGAGATGCAAATCCTTCATCAGATATGTGTTTTTAAAATATCTTCTCTCAGCTTGTGACTTTTCTTTTTATTTTTTAACCTTTTTTTTAGTTTTTAGTTTGCACAGCAGAAGTTTTAAGTTTTAATAAAGTTCAACTTTTTCTTTCATGTGTTTTGGGTGTTACATTGAGAAACTCATTGTCAAACTCATGGTCACCTAGATTTTCTCGTTTTATTTCAGAAGCTTTGTAGTTTTACACTTTACAGTTAAGTCTTTAATTCATTTGAGCTAATTTTTGGAAAGGGTATAAGGTCTATATCTAGCCTTTTTTTTTTTTTTGGGCACATCGATGGATTTTTTCATCACAGTTTTGTAGTTTTTCTGCATTTAGATAATGCACATATTTTGCTAAATGTATATCTAAGTCTTTAACATTTTTAGTGCTATTGTAAATGATGTTTTGTAGTTTCCAGATTTCAATTGTTCATTGCAAACATAAAGGAAAGGTTAATATAAATATTAACCTTGTAACTTGCAACCTTGCTATAATCATGAGTTACAGGAGGTTTTGTGTTGGTTCTTGGAATTTTCAACATAGAAGCTTGCTTGTGCCATCTGCAAACAAAGATTTTAATTTTTTTCAATGTTCACACCTTTTATTTTCTGTTCTTCTCTTATTGCACTAGCTAGGAATTCCAGCACAATGATGAATACAAGTGGTGACAGGGGACATCAATGTGCTATTTTCAATTATAGGGAGAAAAGCATCCAAGTTTTTAAACCTACTTATGAACTTAGCTATAGAATGTCCATAGATGATCTTTATCAATTTGAGAAAGTTCCCCTTTACTCCTAGTTAGCATGAGTGGATGTTGGATTTTGTCAAATGCCTTTTCTCCATCAATTGATAAAATAATATAATGTTTTCTCATTTTTAAAATCTGTTGATGTTGTGAATTGTTTTATTTGATTTTAAATGTGGAACCAGCCTTGCACACCTGGGATAAATCCCACTTTGTTATTCTGTAGAATTCTTTTTGTACATTATTGTATTTGATTTGATAGTATTTCATTATGGATTGCATCTATGCTCATGAGGGGTATTGGTCTGTAGTCTTTTTCTTACAGTGTCTTTGATTTTGGTATCATGATAATTCTGATCTTGTTGGATGAATTAGAAAGTGATCCCTCTGCTTCTATTTTCTGGAAGAGTTATAGAGAGCCGGTATTATATGTTCCTTAAGCTTTTGGTAGAATTCACAGTAAAATCATTTGGACCTGGTACTTTCTTTTTGAAAGGTTATTAATTATTGATTTTTAAAGTAGATATAGGTCTATTTAGATATTTTTTCCTTGAATGAGCTTATGTCTTTCAAAAAATTGGTTCATTTCACCTAGGTTGTCAAATTATGGTTATTCATATTCCTTTGTGATACTTCTAATGTCCATGGAATCAGTAGTGATAGATTCCTTTTATTCCTGATATTGGCAATTTGTATCTTATTTCTCCTTTTTTTCCTTGGTTAGCCTGACTAGAGTTTTTATCAATTATATTGATCTTTTCCAAGAACCAGTTTTTGTTTGATTTATTTTTCTCTCTCATTTTCCTCTCTTCAATTTCATTTATTTCTAAAGTAGCCATAGACAATATGTTAACAAATGAGCATAGCTATGTTTCAATAAAATTTTATAAACATTGACATTCGATTTTCATATAATTTTTACTGTTGTGGAAAAAATACTTCTTCTTTTAATATTTTTAAAACCACTTATAATGGGCTAGGTTGTGGCTCAGCAGTAGAGCGCTTGTCAACACATGTGAGGCACTGGGTTTGATCCTCAGAACCACATATAAATAAATAAAATAAAAGACATTGTGTCCACCTACAATTAAAAATTAAAAAAAAAAAAGAAAAAAAAAATAAACACAAAATACAGGTAGTAGACTAGATTTGGTGCAAAATTTGCCAACTCCCGGGTTTAATGGTCTCCAAGTCTCCAGTTGGAATTCTGAAGGTGTTTTATATGCATTTTTGAGTCGCTCTCTCCCTGTCTCCACGGGTGAGGTAGGAGCCCCCCAACTCCACTGCTTCACCTTCTTTAGGGGCCCTGGCAGGCCTTTGAGTATATATGGCTCTAGTTGACTCCCTCTAAGTGAAAGCTATAGGTGATCTTAAACTCACACTAAATGGGAGTGTGTGTGTGTGTGAAGACACCAGGGATATCAAATTTCAGGGAAAGACCAACTCATCTTCAAGAAAATATCTTAAACATCTTAAAATCTCATGCAAGAATGGGCCACCCAAATCAGATACAGAGAGTCCCCCAATTCTTGATGGTTTGATTTAGGATTTTTTTTTACTTTATGATGCTGCAAACATAATTCACATTCAGTAGAAAGCAACTTCAAATTTTAAGTTTTGCTCTTTTCTTGGGCTGGCAATACACCGTGCAATATTCTCTTGAGATGCTGGGCAGTGGCAGGGAATCACAGCTTCCTGTCAGCCATTCAATCAGAAGGAAAAGCTGTTCACACTCCACAGTGTACTGGGGTTGCTAAGCCAGGTTGTTCAGTAGGTTTGGTGTATTTCTGTATTTTCAATTCATGGTGTTTTCAGTTTACTTTGGGTTTCTTAGGATGCAGCCCAACTTTGTACTGGGAAAACTGCCCAGTAAACTTTGGGTAAAGAGAAGATAATAAGAGAGTAAAAAGAGCCCCAGCAAACAAGAACACACACAGTACCCATACCCAGGGTGTGGGCACATATTTGATAGGACGTGAATTGTATCTCTCCTAATGAGTTCTGAAATTCTTCCATGAAAGTCCATCTCCTTTGTTAAGGGCACTGTTCTTTGGAATAATAGAGTTTATTGACGACAGATTTCTGTTTCAATCAGGACCATTTTTGTTTGATAGCAAAAGTAAAGTCACTCTGGTAGCAAAGGGTTTCTGTGAGTTTAAAGTAGAGGCAGCTGGAGGCAGAAACAATATCACAAGAACATGGTTTTTCTTCATGCTGCTCCAGTGCTTTCCCTCCAGGTTAATGTGAGTACCACCAAGCTCCTCCCTTCTGATGTCATAATTCTCTCTAGTAGCTCCAGAACGGTGGTTCCTTTTCATATTCCATTGGCTCTAATGGAATCATGGGAACCTCCCTGAACCAATCAGTGTCCAGAAAGACTCAAGGCTCTGAGTGGCCAGGTCAGAGTCACATGCTTGGATGCCCAGAAACTGCAGCTGAAGCACAGAGATGGCAGTGAGGGGCAAAGGTACATCTCTAGGGAAAACTAAGGACTGCCACAAAAGGTAGAGCAAATCAATGGCTGGGTTGTCCAAATGTAGCCGGTGTTCATATCTTACTTTCAAGACTGTAAAGTCCTGTGTACAGGGAGAAAGAGAGTCTTTGCTCAAGGCAGACAGGTCTGGATAAGGGCACCGGATCTCCTTCCTGAGATGAAGACAATAAGAAAGTTGGAAGGCAGATCTGAGAGCCAGAGACCTGGAGGGAATTGCCAAAGTTCTCAGCCCCGTCTCCTTGAGGAGCCTTGATGATGATCATGACAGGCAACAGGTATGGTGAGGTGGCCTTTTCTACCAGAGAGATCATGCTTGTCCTTCAGGACCCAGTTCAAAAGTTGCATCTTGGACTTCAGTTTCAACATGTTGAATGACAGCTTGTAAACTGTCATTCCTATCCTGACAATAAGGAAAAGCTTAAAAAAAAAAAACAACCCTGATTATCAATAACTTTTCTTGGACTCATTAGAGAATTGAAGTCTCAGGGCAAACTGCCATCTCCAAATCTGGAGAGACAGGCAAATACACAGACACAGTCAAGATCACCTAACTTGGGGCAGAAAACACTGGAGTCTAACGATAATACACTTCAATGGTAATTTTCGGTGAGTTGCTGGAGATTGAATGTGAACTAGCTTTGGAAAGAGAAAAATTAGGGTAGGGATTTGCAGCAGAGGTTTAGAGATGCCCTTACACTTGCATGTGTTTGACCTGCAGGCATCCTACCAGGTTCTTATAGTGAAGAACCAAGAAAAATCCCTCATGTTTATGGCAAAGAGAGAGGAATAGCAAACATTTTTGAAATCTTCTCAGTGAATTATCTATAACAAAAGTCAGGTGGAAAGGACTTTATTAGTCTTATCTCATAGAGGTAGTCCCCTCTACCCTTGATGTTCCACCATGCAGACAGGTAAGAAACCCTTGGGAAGGTCACAGCTCAGGAGGAAGAGACACTAAAACACTAACATTGAACCACAAGATTATGGGAAGCTTTCCCTGCCGCACATTAACAGGGCTCCAGGGTTGTAACAGAGAATTATAACTGGAAGAGCTGTAAGACTCAGATTCTATATAAGAAGGAAAATTTAAGAAAACTAATAGATAATGGGAAAGACAAAAATAAGAACATGAGAGGGATCTGAAGCCACTAGCTCTTATGGCTATAAAAAGCATTAAATCTAGACTATCACCTAACCAGAGGAATATAAAACTTCACACTAAAGCCCTACTTACCTCAGTTCCTATTAGCAACAACAGCAAAATTATAAGAGATTTTCAACAACTACAGTTAATATGTTAAGTTCTCTAATGGAAAAAAGTAGATGGTGAGCAAGAACAAGCAGGTGATGTGAAAGAGAGTCAAAAGGAGATACTAGAAACCAAAGGCACTATAACAGAAATGGAAAAATGCCTCCCATAGGCTTATTAGAAGGCTGGGTATGGATGAAGAAGGAGTCAGGAAACTTGGAGAAATTTTGGCAGAAATTTCCCAGAATAGAATACAAAAAGTAAAATGAATGGGGAAAAAATCCAGAATAAGATATTCAAAAACCATGGAATCATTGCAAAAGGTTTAACACACACACGATTTAAATACCAGGAAAAGGAGAAAGAATGGGACAGAAAGAATACTGAAGTAATAACAGCCAAGAACTTTCCAAAGTCAGTGATAGGCACCAAACTCTGTATCCTGAAGCTCAGAGTAACACCAAGCATGATAAACCCCCAACACACTAAACCTGGGAAATCACAATCACGCTTCAGAAAACCAAAGATCAGACGAAACTGTGAAAGAAGTCAAAGAAAAGCAAACGCCTTACCTATAGAGGAACAAGGATAAAAATTAGAGCAGGCTTCTCATTAGAAACCATGTAAGCCACAAGAAAGTGGAGAAAAAGATTGAAGTGTTGAGAGAAAAAAAAAATAAACTGAATAAACTAAAATCCTGTGTTTAGCAAAATCATTCCCCAAGAGGGAGGAGAAAACAAAGACTTTCTTAGACAAAAAGTGAGGGAATTCATTGCCAGCAGATCTTCCCTGTAAGAAATGATAAAAAGAAATTCTAGAGGAACAAGGGAAATTATATAGTTCAGAAACTCTGATTTATGTGACAAAAGGCAAAGCATTAGTGAAGGAAAAGATAAAGATAATAAAATATTTTCTTATTAATTGATCTTGTAAGTAAATGTTTATTCAAAGTTGTAGAACTAGCAAGTTACCATGTGGATGTAACATATGTATTAATAATGCATGAAATTAATGAGAACAATTTTGTTTTTTAATTTTATTTGTTCTTTTTAGATATACATGACAGTAGGGTGTATTTTGACGTATTATACAAAACTTGGAGTACATCTTATTCTAATTAGGATCCCAGTCTGTGGTTGTACATGATGTGGACATTCATCGTGGTGTATTCATATATGTACACAGGAAAGTTGTGTGGGATTCATGGCACTGTCTTTCCTATTCCTATTTCTCCTCCCCTCCTTTCATTCAGGTGAGTGGGAGGAATTGGGAATATCCTGTTATAAGGTGCCTATACTCCCTGTGATACATTACAGTGTCATTTGAAAGTACACATAGATTAGTCATAAAGGTATATTGCAAATTGTAGGGTAACTACTAAAATTTGTTTAAAAGAAGTATAAGGGGTATGCAAAAAGAGGAGAGGAAGTGGAATAATGTTCAATTCAAAACAGAGAAAGAACAAGAAGGGGTGGGGCAGGGAGAACGAGTACAATGAATAAAAAGCAGTTGCAAACAAGATAGATATCAATAAATACTTCAAATGTGAATGGTATATGTATGAATGTTAGAATAAATTGTTTTAAAGACCAAATTATGTGTAATCTAAAGAAATCCACTTTATATAAGCCCCCTTAAAAGTAAAGCAATAATGTACTCTACATTTCAAAATAGCTCAACAAAAGGATTTTAAATGTTCTCACAACAAAGAAATACTAAGTATTTGAGGTGATGGAGATGCTCATTAGACTGATCTGATCATTCCACAATGTGCACATGTATTGAAACATCATGCTGTTTGATACACACACACACACACACACACATATATATATATATATATATATATATATATATATATATATATATTTGCCACCTAAAAATAATACTTTCAGGTCAAACTTTTTAAAAAAATGATAAGTTGAATGATACCAAATCCACACAGAAACACTATCAGGAAACAAAATTATAGGCCCATATTTCTGGTGAATACAGATATGCTGTTATGGTTTGGATATGAGGTGTCCCCCAAAAGCTCACATGTGAGACATTGCAAGAGGTTTGGAGGAGAGATGATTGGGTTATAGCCTTAACCCAATCAGTGATTTAATCCCCTGATAGGGATTAACTGAGTGGTAATTGAAGTGGTGGGGTGTGGTTGGAGGAGGTGGGAATTGGGGCGTGGCTTTGGGTATATATTTTTATCTGGCGAGTAGAGTATTTCTCTGCTTTCTATCACCATGTGAGCTGCTTCCCTCAGCTGCACTCTTCTGCCTTGATGTTCTGCCTCACCTCATGCCCTGAGGAATGGAGCCAGCCTTCTGTGGGCTAAGACCTCTGAAACTGTGAGCCCTCAAATAAACCTTTTCCTCTTCTACAGTTGTTCTGGTTGGATCCTCAAGTCGCAGCAGTGAAAAAGCTGACAAATACTCATGCAAAAATCCTGAACCCCCAAACTAGCAAATGTAATGCAGCAGCACAATAAAATAATCATACACTATGATCGCACTACGTGGGCTTTATCTCTGACATGCAAGAATGGTTCAACATGCAAATCAATAAGCACGCTATACCACATTAACAGAAAGAAGGCTAAAAATCATATGATAACACGTACCGAAAAAGCATTTGGCAAAATTCGACATATTTGCATGATTAAATCTCTCAGCAAATTAGAAAAGAAGAAGTGTATCTCAACAAAATAAAGACCACATATGAAAAGTCCACAACTAATATCATAGTCAACAGTAAGACCAAAACGTGTCCTCTAAGATTAGGAACAAGACAAGGGTGCCTACTCTCATTGCTTCTAACCAGCTTGGTGACGGAAATGCTAATCAGAGAAATTAAGCAAGCAAAAGAAGTAAGAGGCATCTAAGTGGGAAGGAAGAAGGAAAATTATCTGTGTTTGTAGATGATGTGATCTTTTATACAGATAACCCTAAAGATCACTAAAAACCATAATAAATGAATTTAGTGAAAAATTTCAGGGTACAAAATCAATATACAAAACTCAGTTGTGGTTCTCCACCTATGGTAAATTGTTTGAGAAATAAATAAATCTTACTTCTCATAGCATCAAAAATAATAAAATACTTCAGGATAAATTTAACTCAAGAGGCGAAAGAAATAAAAACTGTAAGACGTTGATGAAAGAAACTGAAGATACAAACAAGCAGAATAATATCCCATGTTCATGGATTAGAAGAATTAACATTGTTAACCCGGTGCAGTAGTGCAGGCCTGTAATCCCAGTGGTTTGGGAGGCTGAGGCAGGAGGATCATGAGTTCTAAGCTAGCCTCAGCAACTTAGTGAGGCCCTAAGAAACTCAGTGAGACCCTGTCTATAAATAAAATACAATAAGGGCTGGGGAGGTGCTTCAGTGTTTAAGTGCCCCTGAGTTTAATCCTTGGGACAAAGAAGAAAATAAGAATTAACATTGTTAAAATATCTGTACAAAAGCAATATGCAGATTCAAAATTCCAGTGATTTCCTATAATTATATACAATATTATGTGCCAAAAAAATTTTAAAAAATTCAAATGACATTTTCTCAGAAATAGTAAAAATAGTCTTAAAATTCATACTGAACCACAAAAGACACCAAGTATCTAAAAAAATCTTTAGTTAAAAATAACAAAGCTATAACAGAATAGGGTGCCCAGAAATAACCCCCTGCTTTTAAAGCCAACTTATTTTTGAGCCAAGAAATTGCAATGGACAAAGGGCAATCTTTTTAATAAATGATGCTTGGAAAACCAGATATCCACATGCAAAAGAATGAAACTGAATGCAAATCTTGCCATTACAAAAATAAATCAACTAACAATAATTATATATAAAACCTGACATTGAGAAATTACTAGAAGAAAACATTGGAAGGAAGCTCTACATTATTGCTTTATACCATGATTTTTAAGATGATCTTGAGAGCACATGCAACAAAAAGAAAAAGAGACCCATGGATGGCATCAAACTAGAAAACTTCTGCACAGCAAAAGAAACAATTAAAAAAGCGAAAAGACAACCCACAGACTGTGCGTTTGAAAGTATATTCAAATTGTACATCTGATGAACAATTAATATCAAAACCATAATTCAATGCAATTCAATTGGATTTAAAAATGGGCAAAGCACCTGAACAGACATCTCTCAGATGACATACAAATGTCAAAGAAGACATACAGATGTCCAAGAGGTACATGAAAAAATTCTGCAGTACCAATCATTAGAGAAATGCAGATAAAATCACATGTCACGTCTGTTAGAATGGATTTTATTAGGGGCACATGCCTGTAATCCCAGCAACTTGGGAGGCTGAGGTAGGAGGATTGCAAGTCTATAGCCAGCCTTAGCAAAAGGGAGGTACTAAGCAACTCAGTGAGACCCTTTCTCTAAATAAAATACAAAATAGGGCTGGGGATAGGGCTCAGTGGCTGAGTGCTACTGAATTCAATCCCTGGTACCCAAAGGAGAAAAAAAAATAATGGATTTTATTAAAAATATGAAAGATAACAGGTGCTGGAGAGGATGCATAGAAAATGGATGATGTAAATTGGTACAATCACTGTGAAATATGGTATAGATTTTCCTCAAAATTGTAAAAATAAAACTACCATGGGCCTGGGGTTGTGGCTCAGTGGTAGCGCGCTTGCCTAGCATGTGTGAGGCACTGGGTTTGATCCTCAGCACCGCATAAAAAATAAACATAAAATAAAGGTATTATGTCCATTTATTTAAAACAAAACAAAACAAAACCTACAATATAACCCATAATCCCACTTCTGGGTATATATCCAAAGGAAATGAAATCCATAACGCAAAGAGACCCCCTCAAATTTCACATTCATTGTAGCATTTTTCATAATAGCCAAGATATGAAAAACAACCAAGTATCCTTTGGTAGATGAATAACGTATGACGTTTATACACAAAAATTGCTGCTCAGTCTTTAAAAAGGAGGTTAATTCTATAATTTGTGGCAATGTGTTTGTACCTGGAGGACATTATACTAAGTGAAATAAGCCAGGCACAAAAAGACAAATCCTGGTTGATCTCACTTATTTGTGGAATCTAAAATTGTTGAACTCACAGAGCAGAGGATACAATGGTGATCACTAGGGGCCAGGCTGTGGGAGAAATGGGGCTAAAGGGCACAAACAGAGTGTCTCATTGCAAGCGTAGGTGCACACACAGGCACAGACAAATAGTAATTATATGAGGTAGTAGATGTTAATAACCTTGGATGTGGTAATTATTTCACAATGTGTATACATATCAGAACATCACCTTAAATATATACATTTTTTATTGTTAATTATACCTCAGTAAAGTTGAGGGAAATGAATCATTTTAAAGGTAAATGGGTTTTGAAAACAAAGATGGAGCATCTATATTGATTTCGGGCAATATACATTTCAAAACAAGAAAAATTATCTGGTATAAAAAGGGGCATAAGGGGTAAATTTCTAAAAAAAAAAAAAAAAAAAATCCCCAAACCAAAAAACAAACCCCAACCAAAACCAAAACAAGACACAATTTCTCTTAACATGTGTGTACCCAACAACAGAGTATCAAATTACATGAGTACAAACTGATAGAGCTATAGGGAAATACAGACAAATCCACTCTCAGAGCTGAAAACTTCAACAGCATTCTTTAAGTAATTAATAGATTAAATATCTAGAAATCCAATAAGGATATAATTCACCTGAACAAATCTAATAAGTAAGTTCAACCAATTGACGTTCATAGAATACCCCACACAACAGAGGAATATACATTTTTTTTTTCAAATTCGCATGGAACACTCTTCAAGATAGACTATATTCTGAGCCATAAAATGTGCCTTAACAAGTTTTAAAAAAAATAGAATAAAATATGTTCTCAGACCATCATGAAATTAAAATAGAAATCAATAACAGTAGAGGCAAAAAAAAGTCTCCAAATATTTGGAGATTAAACAAGAGCATTTCTAAATAACACATGGGTCAGAGAAGTAGTAGCCAGAGAAATTTTAAACTAAAAGAAAATGAAAATAAGACATAACAAAATGTGTGTGGCATATGGCAAAAACAATAGTTAGAAATTTATAACATGAAATACATATTTTAGAAAAGAAGAAAGATCTAAAATCAAGTAATCTATCCTTCTACCTTGGGAAACAAAGTTTTTTTAAAAAAGCAATTTAAGCCTAGAGAAAGCAGAAGAAAAATAGTAGAACTTAAAAATAAAGATAATACAATGATAGCATTTATGTATGATTAATTTATGTAATCTGAGATTGCATGAGACAGAGATGACAAATTTATGTCATAAAAGCAAAAAACATGAATGGAAATAATGCATACTAGTTTTAAGTAGGAGTTGCCTCTGGGTAGAAGAATGAAATGTGAAAGCGTACAAAACAGACCTAACATATTCCTGTGATATTTTATATCTTGAAAGAACAAAGGATTTAAAATAAATCTAGAAAGTACTAATAGTTGTTAAAGTCAAGGGTAGATACACAAGTGTTCATTATGTGACTTTGAATTTTTTCTGCATGCTTGAAATGCATTTAAAAAAACATTTAAAGGAAAATAGAGTGAACTCATCAAACCTATAACTTTATGGATATTATTAGGCAAGCAAACAAAGTGAATTGATTTAAGGTCAATTTAATAAAAATCCTCAATAAATGCAGTGGGTGGAATCGAGTCTTCCAAAAAGATATGTCAGAGTCCTAACATTCAGGACCCATGACGCGAACTTATTTGGAAATGGGGACTTCACACTTGTCATTTATTCACTTGTCACTTGTCAAGATGTCCCAAATATTTTGAGATGATAGCACATTGGATTTAGGGCGGGCTCTAATCCAGTGACTGCTGTTATTATAAGAAAAAGAAAGAGCACGGAGATACCTAGTGGGGGAATATTTTGTGCCAGTTACTGATTGTTTTGAATAGCGTCTCTTCTCTGGAAATTGGAATCACACGAACAATGACAGGAAATCCTACCCTCTGAATTATGCACAGTGTATATCATATACAGTAGGTCTGGCTCTTCATCCAACATGACTGGTGTCCTTAAGATAGAAGGAGACATGAGGGAGAAAGCCAGGTGGCGCTGGAGGCAGAGAGCCACATGTTGCTGCCATCAGTTAAGGTACAGCGGGAGCCACCAGGAATTGGAGGAGGCAGAGAAAGATCTTCCCCTACAGCCTTCAGAAGGAGTGCAGCCCTGCAGACACCTTGATTTCAGTCGCCTGGACTCCAGAGTTGTGAGAGAACAAGTTGTTGTTGTTGTTGTTGTTATTATTATTATTATTTTAGCCATCTAGTCAGTGGTAATTTGGTAAAGCAGACTGGGAAGTGAATCCAATTACTAACAGTACAATCAGCTTATGGGTATGGCAACCATTCTGTACCCGAGTCCTTCAGTGATGGACTTTGGAGAAGACTGATTGAGCCCAGTGACTTGTTTGTGAGATGGAAGAGGACATAGGAGAAGGATCCGGGCACAAGGGCACACAGATGGATGGTGGCAAAACTAGGAATTTGGTCCAAGGAAAATGGTTCACTGACCTGCTATTTTTTCTCTCTGCTGTGGACAAATGCATACTAGATCTCCCACTGCCATCACCAGGAAATTCCTCCAGAAATATCTGACCTGTCCTTGCAGTACGGAGCACAGGAACATTTGAGTACTTCTCAGACATAACCCTGACACCTGCACCCCTCGAAAGTGGTTTTGCTGCTTGGCAACTGTTGCCATTCTTACCCACCGGCGTTCTGGGCTGCGGATTCATTGGCTCCCTCACCCATAGCAGGACGTGGCCTTAAGTCTCTCTGCCTTAGGCAACTTGGGCCGCCATAACAGAATACAACAGACTGGGTGGCTTAAACAACAGGAATTTATTTCTCACAGTTCTGGAGGCTAAAGGTCAATATCAAGGTGTCTATGGATTTGGTTTCTTTCTTTCTTTTCTTTTCTTTTTTTGGTACTAGGGATTGAACCCAGGGTTTTTTTTTTTTTTTTTTTTTTTTTTTTTTTTTTACCATTGAACCACATCCCTAGCCCTTTTTATTTATTTATTTTTTATCTTTCTTAAAAAATCTATTTCCATTAGGTATAAATGACAGCAGAATGAGCTTTAATTCGTTGTACACAACTGCAGTAATTTCTATGGTTGTACATGATGTAGTGTCACACCATATGTGCAGTCATACATGTACCTAGGGTAATGATGTCCATCTCATTCAACCATCTTTTCTCACCCCATACCTGCTCTCTGCCTTATTTTTTATCTTGAGACAGGGTCCCACTATGTTGCTGAGTCTGGCTTTGAACCTGCGATCCTCCTGCCTCAGTCTCCCGAGCTGCTGGGATTTCAGGCACACGCCACCACACGGGGCCTGCAGATTTGATTTCTTCTGAGGCTTCTCTCCTTGGCTTGTAGATGGTCAACTTCTTACTGTGTCCATGTGTCCTTTTCTATGAGCATGTACATGCCTGGTGGGTCTTCATAAGGACATCTGTCTATTGGTCTAGAGCTTCTATCCTTATGACCTCATTTACTGTTCATGACCTCCCTCATTAATATTAATTATCTTCAAATACAGTCACATTGGGACTTAGGACTTCAACATGAATTTGGGAAGTGGGGATACAATTCAGTCCATAGCACCGTCTTTCAGCCAGTCCTGGTAATTCCCCTGAATTGTGGATGGATTTTATTTATTTGTTTTTTATTTGTTCTTTTTAGTTATACATGACAGTAGAGTGTATTTTGACATATCCTACATACATGGGGTTTAACTTCCCGTTCTTGTGGTTGTGCATGCTGTGGAGTTACGCTGGTTGTGTATCATATATGAACCCAGGAAAGTTATGTCTGACTCATTCTATTGTCTTTTCCATTCTCATTTCCCCCAGCTGCCCACACCTCCCTGTCCAATTCTGTGAACCTTCACTTCCTTACCCCTTGCCTATCTGCCTATTGTGAGTCAGCATCCACATATCATAGAAAATATTAAGCCTTTGGTTTTTTGGGTTTGGCTTATTTCACTTAGCATGATAGTCTCCAGGTCCATCCATCTACCAGCAAATGCCATAATTTCATCCTTCTTATGGCTGAATAATATTCCATTGTGTATACACATTTTCTTTATTCATTCATCTGTTGAAGGGTACCTAGGTTGGTTTCAAAGGTTAACTATTGTGAATTGAGCTTCTGTGAACATTGATGTGGCCATGTCATTATAGTGTTCTGATTTTAAGTCTTTGGGGGTGTATGCTGAGGAGTGGGATTACTGGGTCAAATGGTGGTTCCATTCCAAGTTTTCTGAGGAATCTCCATACTGCTTTTGTGGATGTATTTTAATTGACTCTATGGAATTATCATGGTGGTTGAGGTTGGTGTGGGGGTAGGTTAGGGCAAGAAAAAGCTCTGTAGAAGGGTCTGAGGTAGTCCTGGAGAGAAGGAGGACCTCAACTCAAGATCAGCAGGGTCCTTGGCTTATGGAACAGAATTTCAGCACATGCTGGTCAGAGTCACATACAGAGGTTTATTTTAGGAAAGCAGATATACATTCAAGGGAAAATGCAGGCCATCTTGAGAGTGAGAGAAGCATTTTGGAGGGTCTCAGATCTTCCTTCAAATGAAAATTGGCGAAAGGGATATGGGAAGGTAGGTAAGAATGGTATTAAGATGATTTATGAAGGTCTGAGGCCTCTCAGGTCCTTGGGCCGACATAGTCTTCATTATGCCATCAGTAGACAGCATCGGAAAGTCCCCTACATCACAGGTTTCTTAAAATGTCACAGCTCTCTTTGCTGAATCTATTTATTGGGGAGTTAATTAACAGTGCACAGGTGTATTTCCAGATTTCCCAGGAATTTAGAAGTAACAGATCTGGGAAAGAGAGACTGCCTTGGGGAGGGACAGGCCTGGAAAACTGTGCAGAACTTTTGAATTAAAAATTTATTTCCTTAGCTGGGCACGATGACCCATGCCTGTAATTCCAGCGAATTGGGAAGCTGAGCAGTAAGATGGCACATTCAAGGTCAGCCTGGGCAACTTAACAAGACCCTGTCTCCAAATAAAAAATAAAAAGGCCTGGGGATATAGCTCGGTGGTAAAGCACCCAGTACTGATTTTTTTTTTTTTTAATTTCCTTGTCTTTTCTTTATGTCTCCTTTCTACCTAACTTTTTTTTCTCCATCCTACCTCAGGATGATGATTAGAAGCCTAAGGTTGCAAGGCTGCTTCATGGACATTCAGTAGGCCCTGCTTGTACCAGCTGCTGGGCACATCAAGGGGGCCCCATGCATCCTGAGAAAAGCCCACAGTCTGGAGGGTCAATGAACACAGGACTGGCTTTTGAGCAGTTTGTTCTCACTGACCTCTTCTTCCGCCTCTCAAGTCTGTTCTACTTCTGTTGTCCTCTGACCAGCTAATATTCCCCACTCAGGCCCCCTGCCACCTTGCAAATCCCCCCTTGGATTAACTGATGCGGTCGACAACTGGCTATCCAAGCTTGCCCTTCACTATCCACCCCTGGGAAAAGTGATCCAGTAACTAGTCCACCCTGAGATGGGTCACTGTGCCTCTCCCAGGGGTATAACACAGGAGCCAAATAAATAAAACTCCAAAGATGGCATTTGAGGCCTTGGGGAGGAGCTGGTTCAGTTCTGTGTTCTGTTATTTTTCTCTTGTAACCCAAGTCATTCAAGTCCTGGAAGGAAGGGATGGTGTCCAGAGAAGTAGAGGCAGCTTCACAGAAGGCCACCAATAAGGACCTGGGCTTTAATGCTGAAGTTGGCCCTTATGCAACCTTCCCTCCCATTTCGCCTGAGTCCTCCTTCCTGCACAATAGAAAGGATGCCCCTCCAGGGACCCTGAGAATGAAAGCTGGTAACAAACAGAAAAGTGTTTTAGATGGAAAAGGTCATAAAATAAACTCAAGGTGTTATTATTTTAAGGTGCAAAATCAGAATTTATAAAACCAGGCATAAAAATGTCCTGGTGGATATATTTTTATTCTGGAGGAAATTAATGACTACGTCCTAGGCTTGAATTTCCCATTGACTCAATCCTGGAATGTCCAGAGTTGGGAGCCTCCTTAGAGATAGGCATTTCTACATCTCCTGATGGGTGGTCTAAGGCCCAGAGAGGGAAGAGACTTGCTCAGGGTGATGCAGTAGGTTAGGGCTTGGTTTGGGGCTGGGTAGATGGGAGGTAGAGAGTGGAGGGCTGTAACCTTCTCTAAGCTCTACCTGACACGTGAGACTCACCTCAGCATCCGGGCACATCTGTGCCGAAGGGAGGCTTCTGATTTGCAGACCCAGTGGATGCTCAGAGGAAATTCCTGTTGCAGTTGCTGATCTCAGCTCCTCAGCTACAGGCTGGCTACAAGCGGAAACTCCCGCTGCTGATCTCTTCTCCCCCCACTGGGATGGCTCCTGTACAGTGTGGCTTGGTCTGGTTTGAGTGCAGAGGTAATTGCAATATATTGAGGTTTGGTATTGTAATAAAAATAGGGGCCATTACAGCTACCATTTATGTCATTAGTATTTAGTGGTGGTGTGTTGCAGCTTTTTTAGTGCTCATAAAACTGTCGCTGCTTGCAGATATGTCACGGCGCTGATATAAATTTAAAGGGTTGGAAATCCATAAGTCATAAAAACTAGATAGTAAATAGCAACAGAATAGGATGGACAAGAACTGTTGCATTACGCATGCAAATGCTTATGGATTTGCATGTCTAGTGCTTGCATTAGCATAATGAGAAGCACATTTACATTACAGATGGACTTGATTAACTAGGCCCTTGTAAATAAAGTCCACTCAGCTTTAAATAAGGGGGTGTTTGGGCCCCCAAGGAGGGATTGTTACAAGACCCAAAGGGGCAAGGAGTGTCATTTCTTGTTTCTTCTCTGGTGATATGGATTTAATAGAGAAACCTTCAGAATCACTGACAGTTTTCAGATGAGAATGGATTTGGACTCATTTGATGTCATCGTAATGGTTAACACACATTGAATGCTTACTATAAATTAGCCACTATTTAAACATTTTACACTTACTAGCTTACTTCCTTTTTATAACAGTCGTAATATTATCCCACTTTTATAGACCAGAAGCTAAGGTACAGGAGGGACAAGGGAATTTATCAAAGTCCAACTGTTAATGAGTGGTAGAATCAGGAGGTGAAATGTGGTAGGTCCAGTTCAAAACCTATACTCTCCCCCACAAGAACTGCCCCAGTTCACACTGCACTCTCCTAACACTGACTAAGCAATGACTACGTACCAGGCTCTATGCTGCTGTTAAGGATAGAAAGACAAATAAGATAATGCTTTCTTCCTAAAAAACTCAGGTAATCTGGTGGAGAAATTAAGAAGAAAGCAAAAATTCCTACATTGTATTCAAGAAGTTCAGAGGAGGACACTTAACAGCCAGGAAAGGTGGTCAAAGAAGGCTACTCAAGAGGAGAAGCCTCTTAAACTAAGGCTTGAAGAATATGTAGCGGGCAAAGCCATGGGGGTGGGGAGCAGTAGGTGTGTTCTCAGATGGTCTTTCCACACTGGAGCACATGTGCATAGGAGTGGGAATCAGAAGAAGAAGTAGGAGCTGGATGTGAGGACCTCAGAGCACATGGGAAGACTCAGAGGGGCCAAATGGTCATCTGGTCCTATAGCTTCTCCAAACAGAAACATCTTTCTGGATTAGACACTATGATTTGTGTCTCAAATACCAATTCTCTACTACAAATTCCTGAATGAAATCCTATTCCAAAGTCTGGTGTCTTTTCCAATATTTCATAGATTCATAAACTTCCAGAGCTGGTCAGGGTATCACTAACCCTTTTAGAATGCATGATTCCCGCCACAGTCCTTATAACTGGTGGATTGTTTACCTTCTCCTCTTTATGTGGAGTTGGGCAAGAGGGGAATGTAATCTGTCTCATTCTTGGGCAGCTACTTGAATGAGAGATTCCAAAAGTACCCAACATTTCCAAGTTTGTTGGTCCCATAAACTCTCATTTTGGTAACATCTTAATATTATATATACTGCTTTTTCCAGGTACACCTGAATGCACGCCTCCTATTAATTATATTTTTATGATGGCAAACAAAATATGGCAGACAACTTGGAGAGTTTCTGAGAGCTGACATTCTCTCCTAGTCACCTTAGTGAATCAAGGTGCACAGAGTTCCTTTTGCAAGTTGGCTTTGAATCTCTTTGGAGTGTTCCAACAGCATTCAATAGGGATTTCAGCTGAATCTTCAGTGGATCCAGTGATCCTGGTGGTCTTCATTGCTGAGAGCCTTCCTTTCTTTTGCTGGTAGTTCTGGGGTCTGCATTGAGCAGGCAGAAGTTGTCATCTTGAGGTAGTCGGCAAGGCGTGCTATGTGAGGACGCTGGTCCTTGAACTGTGATCTTCCCATGAGAGGCAGAAGGGAGTCATACGGGAATAAGAAGCCATGGATATTTCAGAACCAACAGGTCATCAGGGAAGTATGTGGCAGAAATTCTCCAGGCAGAGCTTTCTTATAGAAAAATCAGAAGCCACACTGGGGAGTGCATGGGGTCAGGGTGCTCCTCCTTAGCTGTCTCCTCCTTGTCCCCATTCCTGGTGAGCTCTGGCTGCAGCCCATCTGGATTCCATCATCTTCCTCTGGGAAGTTCAATTGGGATGAAGTTTATCATGCTCTTACCTGCTTCTGTCCTTGGTCAGTCAGGAGCTCCTCAGAAATTCCTTTTCATAGCTGGTATGAAAGTGAGATTTTGGACAAAGAGCTCTTGCCTAGCCCTCTGTGGACAGGAGCTGCTGGATCCATGGGATCCTGGGGCTGCCCATTCTCTGACAGATGAACCTTCCCAGCAACAGTATCGGGATGCTGCTCCTCTCTTCTCCCTAAGCCATTAGCACAGCCACAGAGCTGGGTCCGGTGAGTGTTGACTTTGAGTTAGAACTAAGTCTGGGGGAATAAATGGCTTCCTAGCTTCTCTGCTTCTTGAAGGAGAAACATGCTCTCTAGTTCATGGATGTACAGTTTGTGACAGGATAACTGTGCCGAGTGACACTTTCCTAGGGTACACTGTAGGTGTGCATATTCATCTCTTTGTGGGTGTGTGTACATCAGTCTTTAGGTACATTTCTCTCTGTGTTTGCACACATCTGTGCATGTGTATATGTAGGTACATTTAAAGATCTGAATATGCACGTGCAGGTCCTTCTCTCTGTGAACATATGTTCCTATGTGTATGAGCACATCCGTACACACCTGTGTGTGCAGGTGCATCTGTATACACACACATCTGGAAATGCTAAGGAGCGTTAGGAACTTGGTGCTGGGCTAAGAGCAGATGCTATAATTTCTTCCTTGGAAGTTCAGAGTCCCTAGGGATAAAATTCCCCCATAAGAGACAGCAGCCCAAATCACCAGCTGGGCTCTAAATCTCTTTTATGTTGCCCAAGGCCATTGTCCCGGGCACTGCCCCTGGGCTGGCAGGATGGGAGATGACAGGCTCTTCAGGAGGGTTTGGGAAGTGCTAGGGTTCTGTAGCCCCAGGAAAGAAGAACTAGACTTTCTCACCCTGCCCTTCCTTCTCTCTGCAAACTCTAAAATAGGAGCCCCGTGGGTAAAGGGCAGATCCTGGTGAGAGCAAACACTCACTGAGCTAAGTTTTACTCATACAGGAACTTGTCTGATTCTCATAATAGCTTTAGGAGGATTATTAGTCCCCATTTCCAGGGATGATGTGAAGACCCAGTGGGTTTAAGGAACTTTCTGGGGTTGGCTGTTGGGCAGGGTAACTCTCATGCACTAAGTTCTTCTCTGCATTGAGCCACACAGCCTGAACGTTTCTTGTTCCCAGTCTCCAGAGGTCATTCCTGCCAAAAGACCAAACCAAGAAGTTTCATTCTTTGCTGCTCTCACCTTCCATTTTTACTCTTCTCTTTGCTCCAAAGGTGTCCACACTATGTCCACCAATACCGAGCGCTTCCCATGGAGGCATCATGGTGGTTAGGACATAGACTCCCAGCATCACCTCAGCTCTCAGCCGACTTAGCATCACAACTGCCTGTGGTGGTGGCTACTCTGTCACTGACCTGCACTCTGCTTCCCAAGGTGTTTCCGTAATGACCAAGGTAATTAGTGCTAAGGTTTGTATGACCTCCTGATAAAATCCAATGTCTCCCTCCCCGGGACAGAAAGCAGGAGCACCTCAGTTTCATGAAATCCAGCTTTCTTTCTCTAGGCTAATAGAAAGGAAGGCACCTATCCATGGTACACAGCGAGTAAGATGGTCTCATGGTTTCAAACTCAGTACTCCTCTTCCTTCACCAACTTCTGGTTTTTATGGTTAATTAAAAAAAATGCAAGGAAGGCAGGAACCTCAGGCACCAAGACTAGTTGATGGTGGAGATGGTTTGGTTGTATCTATCTCTATCTCCGAGTTAAGATGGTATTCCTGAAATAGGAGTTGATACAGGAGTTCTCCTGAATGGGTTCAACATGACAAGTTGCCTTCACCTCTTCTGGGTACCTGTCAAAGATCATAAAAACTCGAACCTGAGATAGGACCTTTTGTACAACTCCAAGAGGACTCAAAGTATCGGGCACCTAAGCAACATTCTTTTAAGGGTAAGATACAGGGAAAGGAGATTAAAGATAACAATTTTCAATGGTATTTTATTGTAGCTCTCCTGTTTGGAAAACTCTAGCTGGGGGGGCAAGCCTGAGACAGTGAGGAAGTAAGTAGCAAGTAGAATTCAGCTGTCATCAATAGACCAAGCCTTGGCACATCCTGCTTGCCACCTGTGAGCCTGTCAGTAGCAGTCTTTGTCATGTTTTAAATAAACATGGATTTGGAATTACCTGGTTAGAAGTATCCTTGATTCCTTTTATGGGTGGAGCACCTTAAATACATGACACAGGCAGCAAGAATCCACAGACCCCAGTCGTGGGGGGAGAGGAAGTTGGGGGCATCACCAACGGTGGATTCTCTGCCTTTCTTGAGTTAAGGTTTCAGAAACCCTTCTAGGTTTTAAGGGGCTCTAGGACACCAGATGGCCCACTATACAATTGGTCTCAATGTTTCCCCATCTTCGAGAAACTCATGAGCTGCTTAAAATGAGTTTCCAAATGTGTGTTTAGGCTGGATTTACGTCTGGGTTGCTGCATATTAAATGCTGATTATTAAAAACATTTGCATGGCTCTTTAACAACGATAGATTATGTATCTGTTACCTAAGTCTCAGTGAAGGCTTTATTAATTCATTATTATTTTATCAACATACAATAAACTGTTCTATTAAATCTAAATTAGACAGATATTTGGGGAGGGATCGTCTAAAAGGACCTCAGCTGAGACTATCCCCAGGGAAGGACTTAATGAAGTTTCAAACAGTTAATAACCCTCAGTTCATAAATAAACCATGGGTATTTAAAGACCTGCAAAATACTAAAATAAGATGTTGAGACTCAACAAAAGAGGTATGGAAAAACGCCCTTTCAATTCCCCTCCCATAACCCACAGGCATCACCTCTGCCTTTAGACAATATTTCCTGGGTATCTGGGAATATGTGACATTCCCAGGGATAAACTGTGTCCTTGGATCCAAATTTCCTAAGGAAATAGGCAGAGAGCCAGCTTTGAAGTTATTTCTCTCCTTCTCTCAAATAATCCAGTTTTGACTTAAAAAAATGTGTTGATGAGTGAGATAGGGATGAAAAAGTGAGATTCTGTCCTGATATATGAGAGGATAATTCCTTGACAATTTTATATGCCAAGTTATTACTATTTAAAGTCAAATCTCATCTTCAAATACTGTGAACACAGGACTGGCTACATCATTTGCAAGGTCCAGTTCAAAATGAAATGTAGGACCCCTTGTTAAAAATGAGAAAATGTTTTTTTTTAAAGATGGCCACAGTGGAGCATTCAACCCAGCACAGCACCCTTCTAAGTGTAGGGTCCAGTGTGATCGTGCAGATTGAAGGACCATGAAACTGGCCCCTGCCCACATGACCCTGAGCAAGAAAGACAGAGGTGTAGGAGCAAAGGCCCTGAGGTGGGGAGGCACAGGTGTCCCATCTGAAGATGGGGAGTGTGGAGGGACCATTATAGGGAGACCAGGAAGGCTGAAGGTGTAAACTGGAGCCAAGTTTCAAAGGTCTAAGTACCAGGCTAGGAGGACAAGGAAGGTTAGAACAGAGTGGGAGCACTCAGAAGGTCAAGGGCCAAGGACCAACGTGGTTTCCGATTTTCTTCATTTGGGGGCTCTACTTAGAGACAACACTTGACTTTATTTTTTTTCCTCCCTCATCAGCTTGAGTTGTCAACAAGCACTGGTTTCCTGGTGGTGACTAACCACAGTGAGGTTGAGCCTTTCTTAATTTAGCTTCTCCTGAAAGAAGAGCCTGAGACACAGAGTTGGGTGTCAATAGTTTACTTGTGGGTGATCTGAGTAAGCAGAACGAGGCACAGAAAGAGTGAGAAAGGAAAAATGGGGCCAGTAAGAAATGTGTCATTGAGTGGGCTCGCCCAGGGGACAGCTGGGGTTCCTCTGAGAAACTGTAGAATGGACCGCGGAACAACAAGAAGCTAGAGTGTTTATCTGCTGACTCCTGTCCCTTATGGGTTGAGGATGGTCTTTGGAAATATGGTCTAGCCTGCTCTGTGGGGCTATACCTCTGATGGCTGAAAGGCCTCATGGTTCTGGATAACATCTTGGGACAGAAAGAAACAAAGAGACAATGGGACTCCCCTGAGGTGGGATGTTGGTAGGTACTCAGACCTGCCCCCGTAGCTGCATGGAAATTGGTTGGGCCTAAGAAGTATGGCAGGGATCCATAAAGGATTTGCAACAGACCCCCTAGAGGACCAGAGAGTGTCTGGATGGCTTCATGGTCTCACCCACTCAGGGAAAGGTCATCTTTTCCAATACCAACCACAGAGGAAGAGTATGTGTCCTGGGTGGGACAATTTAAAACACAGGAAGACCAGAAAGCCGCCGTGGAGGATACACTGAATCTTTCTACATCTCTTCCTGTTGGATGACTCCAAGTCCACCTCCGGTTCCTCATAGTTACCTTGTGCGCTAAAACCTTTAGTGGGAATGGTAGCAGAGCAATGCTGAACTCTACCATCATGGGGTAGTCAGGAAAGGACACATAACTTTGCCAAGAATCAGCTCAAGGGCCCCAAACCATGGTTCAGTCTGAAGGATCTGGGCTTGAATGGCTCTGGGGTTGAGCGTGAACTGTGCGGGATGGCTCTGGGTTTGAATCCTGGTTTTGCCACTTGTCAACTATGGAACCTTGGGAAGTTCACCCTTTCTCTAGACAGTGAATAACTAAGTAGTCACCAGCATTGATTCTATTTCAGGCATAGAACAAACTCACAGGGAGCATCTAGGCTAGGAAAGGACATAGACCATAAAGGATGGAAATGAAAAATTGTGATAAAGTTCTAGGAAGATGAATCCTATGAAGGGCCAGAGGATGGCGGGGTGAGAAGTGAACAGACCATGTGGCTAAGGTAGCAGGGCTCGGTTTCCAAGTCTGGAGGGAAGAAAGGTGATTACCATGGGAAAAGCAGGAGCGAGAGCTTCCCAGGCAAATACACCACCATGGAGTGAAGCCACAGGGTGTTTGGGTGGTTAGGGGAACATCTAGATGACTGACCCTTGTGAGTGTGGAAGAGAGCCATGAGATGTAGCAGGAGCAGAGTTTAGACCAGGCTGGGCAGTGATGGCCAAGGGAAGGACCTTAGGGTTTTTACTAGGTGGAAAGGGAAGCCATAAATGTGTTTTAAGAGCTAGGGGGATGTGATCTAATTTGGGGGGTTAAAAAGACCTCTCTTGATACCATGAAGTCACTAAGAGGAGTAAAAGTAGCCATGAGGACACAAGGGACAGGATTCTGTGGCACTTCAGAGATGTCCTTCCAGGGATGGAAGGAGGTGGACCGATTTGACATGCACTGGGGACGTTGCGTCATCTAGACTTGCTGAAAGGTGGAATGTCAGATGCAGAAATGGGCAGCAAAGACTCCCTGGAAAGAGAGGTGGCGTTCCCTGAGATGGGTGAGATTGAGGTAAAAACATTTGTGTATGATGTGGGAGACCGAACAGGTGGAGGTGTTGAGTTCGAGATGTCTTTATGTTGTGCAGGTGAAGATTGACCATTAGGGATTAGCTCTTTGAGTCTACATTAGGGAAGCCATTTTGGCTGGACACTGAACTTGAAGGTCACTGGCACAGGAACGCTGTCTGAAAGCCTGGGAACTGACGTGATCTGCAAAGAGGAGACAACATCTATCTGCAGAGTGAGGTGGGACTCAGCAAGTACCAGCGCCCTCCCCCTTCTCTCTGCCTCCCTTTCCTTCCTTTATGGAAACTAGACAATGGGCCTCTGAGAGGTTTGTGCTAGGATGAGGGACCAGTCCCAAAAGGAGAAGGACCGCACAGTTCGCGCTCAACCCCGGCACCAGGTCGGTCCCTCCCAAGGTTCTTATTTCTGAGAAACATCATGCACCAGGCTGTGTCACAAACAGGATGGACATGACCCTTTGACGCTGAACTCATTCCCAAGACAGGGACCATGTGGATTCATCTTTCTTCAATGCAGTGAGCTGGAGAGGAGAGGCGGACCCTGAGGTCAGGAACCCGAGTCCCACTTGCAAAGCAACTACAAACCCATTTGATGCTGTGGTGACAAAAGGCCTTGGTTGCTAGGAAGAAGGCAGCGGAGAGGCCCCGCACAAGCAGTTTGCCAGGGTGGATCAAATGCACATTGAAATATGAATCATCGGAGGCCTTTTAAAGACTGTCGCCTGACATACAGAAATCACATTTCTCATCCGGTGGAAAACGGCAGCAGGCATCAATTGTTAGGGGACACCACGTGAACGGCAGGCCTTGTGCAGCGCTTTGTTCCATGTGTGACATTTCGATCGCACAGTGACAGTTCCTGCACAATGTCTGCAAATGTACATGGGGACCCACACACACACACACATGGGTTATTCATTTATAGATATTTTAGAGCTTCCTTTGCTTTTTTTATTAAGAGAAGATTCACTTGGCTTCAACAGCTTTTGCCTAGCTGCCTAAAATGTTCCTACCGCAGAAGCATTTTCAAGCAATCATGACATCAGCCTCAACTAGAATATTCTTTTATCCTGGGTGAAGAACTCCTGTTCTGGACTCTAATAGACTTTGAGTCCAAATTTTGGCTCTGCCATTGTGACCTTGGACAAGTCACTTTATTTTTCCTGAGCTGTTACCTTATATGTGAAATGGAAATGATAACTCACTATCAGTCAGTGCTGAGTTATTGAAAGTGGTAAGAGGAATAAAGCCCAGTGAATGTTTAGCACAGAGCCTAGGATGTGATAGACACTCAATAAGTGTGTCTGTTCCTTGTGCCCCAACCCCGCCTTTCAGATGAGCTGGTGGTGGTTCTAAGGCTAAGTGACTCAATCAAGGTCATACAGTTTCTGTGGTGTTAGAAGGGAGTGTTTGCATCCTCCACAAATTCATATGTTGAACATCTAAGCCCCAGTGTAGTGATATTTGGAGATGGTAATCAGGGTTAGATTAGGTCACAGGAGTGTGGCCCTTGTGATGGGATCAGTGCCTTTAAGAAGAGGAAGAGATAGAGATAGTTCATGGCCCCTATGTACTCAGGAAAGGCCATGTGTAGATATTGCAGGAAGCTGGAGGACTTCATCAGAGGAAGAGAGCCCTGACCAGGAACTAAACTGGCCAGCACCTTGATCCTGGACTCAGCATCCAGAACGGGGAGAAATGCTCTCTGTAGTTAAAGCCCTGTGGTCTGTGGTATTTTGTTATGGAAGCCCAAGCTAAGACATGGAATTTCTAGCTCATGTTAATTTACCCTGTTGAAATGCAGGAATGTAGATACAAATCTCAGAGAAGCCCTAGAGGTGGACACAAAGCACCCAGAGGCACAAAGGAAATTAGTGGGCCTAGCCTTTGCCTCCTTCCTGTCCTTTCCCTTGGTTTCCGTGAGTTTCTGAATCATAAAACATATGTAGTTTCCTGACCCAATGTTGAATTGTCCACATTAGTAAACTTGGGCATGACAATTTTACTCATTCAACATTCGTTCAGTTCACGTTTTTAATTCATTATCTTCACATACATTTAATTCATTCTCAAATCACTCAGCTTTTATTGAATGCCTACTGAGTGCAGGATCTTAGCTAAACAAGTGAAAAGCAATCTCCTTCATAAACCATGGGTCTGGTGACTTTGGGGTTTGTCTGAAGTGTGATCAGAGCATGAGGTACGTCCTGCCCTTCTGTCTCCTCCGAGTCCTAGCACCACATAAGCACCAAGGTCGCTCCCTTCCCAGCCTCTGGTTCCACTCTCGCTCTGCAGAGTGAATGTTCCAGCACTTGCTCTCCTGAAGGGGCTTGGCTGGATCCCTGCATTTGTTTCCTATTGCTGTTTTCACAGATTACTGCAAACTTAGAAGCTCAGCACTCAACAGAGTTATTACCTCTGGGTTTCACAGGTTAGCAAAAGTTTGGCCCTTGTCTCACTGGGCTAAATGAAGGTGTCATCAGGACCGTGTTTCCTGGTCTTTTCCAACTTCTAAAGGCCACACCCATTCCTTACCTCCTGGCCCCATCCTTCATCTCCAAAGCTAGCAAGCTTGCATCTCTGGTTTGTGTATACTCACCTTTCCCTCGGGCCCAGCCAGGAAAGTTTCCCTGTTTTTAAGAATGCATGGGACTACACTGGGTCCACTCGGATGCTACAGGGATCCTCCCCCTTTCAAAGTCCTCCACATGAACCACATCTACAAAACCCCCCTTTTTCATGGGAGGTAATAACATAGGTACAGGTTCCAGGACAAGGTCTGGACATCTTTACGTGGAAGCATCATTCTGCTACCACAGTTCCTCTCTCTGGTCAAGGCCAGCACCTGATGGATTCAGAGCATCTGTCACTGGGCTCTGGCAGAGCTACAGGAGAGTTTTATGTCCCCAGCTAAGAGGAGCAATAAGTGAAAGTTCAGTTTCAATGCAATGGATGGAGGCTCTCCAGTCAATCAAATTATAGTTCAATCAGTTCATTTTAATCACTCCTCTGGAGAGAAGTAAAACCCTGTGTTGAGGAATATGCAGCAATTTTATTGATGACAAGTTTAATTGTTTCATTTTTCCTTACTGTCTCCAACACAGCCGACTTTTAATCAGTGGGAGCTGAAGTTCTAATGAAGTAAAGTCCACTTTTCCGCAGTTCACAACTAGCTGGAAATAATTGGGCTGAGACTCCCATCCAGACACTGCAGAGCCGCTGGCATCTTCCTGAAAACTGGGCTTAATTGCTTTGCTGATGTTGTTAAGTAGTCCTGAGGGGGCGGAAGTAGTAACGCTGCCCACACAGGCGAGGAAACAATACCCCCACATCTCTTAAAAGGGTCCTCAAAGTCTGTCCAATTGGTAGCGAGGAAGGAAAAATAAAACGGAGTGTCTTTTCTGCAGGCAGGGACCTGGGGGAGTGTGCGGGAGCTCTGCCATAAACCACCACGATTTGATAAAGAGCAACATCAAGATCCGCATCAACAACGTTTTTTTCTTTCCTTCCTTTGAAAGCTAAGCAGGATTCCAAGTGCAAGTGTTCGTGTGTGGTGGTGTGTGCCCACGTCTGTGCTTCTTAGGTGAAGTGTCAGGTTTTTTGGGGGCAGGTGGCTGGCTCTGATCTCAGAAAGGGAGGGCTTGTGGATGGCCGATGGAGAGGGCTCAAATGGATGTTGTCTCAGCCCTGAGAGAAGGCTGGCCTGGAAGATTCTAGAATCTTAGAGCCAAGACTTGGGACAGCCAGAGACTCCTTCTTTCTTCTCTCCCATCCCCACACAATTTTTATATTTCTTGGTGGGGCTGATGACGGTGATGATGGTGATGGTGATGATGATGATGATGATGGTGATGATGATGGTGGTGATGATGATGATGATGGTGGTGGTGGTGGTGGTAGTGATGTTGATAGCAATAACTTCTTGGTTTTGCTCACTTATTATGCAGACAGATACTTGGACCAAGTACTTTAAATGGGGTTTTTAAATTTCCTCATAAAATCCAATAAATCATAGGCTATTATTTTCCCCTATTACAAATAAAGAAAACAAGTGAACAAATAAATCACTAAATAAGAGAATTCTTGCTTATGATAAATGCTACATAGCAGAGAGTAATTCCTGGTGGCGGATATGGACAGTCAGGCAAGGCCTCTGAAGAGAAGATCTAAGGCCTGAATTATTTTCAGGAGCCACTGAGGCAGGCATCTGGGAGAAGAGCCTTTTAGGGGAAAAAAATAACAAATAATGCAAAGATCTTATGGCAGGAGTAAGCTTGGCTTGAAGAACAAGACAGCCAGTGTGAGAAGCATAATAAGTGAGTGGAAAGAACTGGTTTTAGAGTCTGAAAGTATGTGTCTACATAATTCTTATGTTGAAACCCCATCCCCATGACATAGTATTAGGAGATGGGAACTCTAGGAGGATGGAGTCCCCATGAGGGGGATTAGTGTCCTATAAGGACACTTTTATAAAAAGAGGTCCAAGGGAGCCTGCCTGTCCCCTTCCACCACGAGAGGACACATAGAAGGTACCATTTATAGTAATGGATCTCATCAGATACCACTACTGATGCCTTGATCTTGGATCTTCCAGCCTCAAGCACTGTAAGAAATAAAGTTCTGTCATTTATGTCACCCCTGTCCCCCTATTCATGGTATTCTCTTACAACAGCCTGAGGGGCAAAGATGGGTAAGACACCGAGGGGAGAGGGCAATAAGCAACATCACGCAGGACCTGAAGGAGCAGGCTACAGAATGAGGACTGTGTCCTAATCTCAACAGGAATCCACTCCCGGATTCCCAAGAAGAAAATGACCACCTCTGATTTACTTTTTAGAATGGCATTTTTTTTTTGGTTATAAATTCACAAACAGGGAGATTACCCAAGGAGGCTCCCACTATAGGACATTCGGATGTCTCAGCAAACATAGATGATTATAATAATTATTGTCTTCCTAGAAAGGAGTGAGCACCTGAGGAGATAGGCAGTTAAATTTATAGGTAGCAGGAGGAAACTGTTCTGGCCAGTCATGTGAAATGTAAGATGAGAACTCTGAGAGTCAGGTATACCCGGATCATTGCAAAATTCCTTAATGGATGGAAAAGTCCTGAGTGTGGGAACAGAAAAGGGAGGGGCCTGTTGATAGGCACAAAAGGGGCGTGGCCCATCAGCTGGTGCTTATTGCCACTGTGGCATCATGACCAGTAACCAAAAGCACCTTGAAATGCCGAATCTGGAAAGCAGCACTGTCATCAGACCCTTGTCTTTAGATTTGTCACGACCCTGAAGCATCTCAGCCTGCACCAAACTGTGTGGCTGTTGTTTCTGAGTCAGAAAGAGGAGATAAATAAACTTGTGAAGAAGGGTATGTGAGAAGTGTGTGTGTGTGTGTGTGTGTGTGTGTGTGTGTGTGTGTGTGTGAGAGAGAGAGAGAGAGAGAGAGAGAGAGGTCTCTGTCCTTAACCCAAGCCATTGTAGTATTTTTATTTGAAAATTCTCTGCTGCTTTTAAATAAAAAAAGGATAAATTAAAATACAATAAAATATTATAGAGGGAAGAAAGTCAAAAGAAGAATGACATTCTCCTGGCATTTATTTCCAGGCTGCAGAGTATAGAGTGTCTTGACAGCATCCAGAGAGATTTTTCTCCTTTAAGCTAGGTGTCGGAAAATGTGCTTCATTTAAGCAAATCAATATCTTTAATTTTGGCCTGTTGCTCTGGATTTAGTGCCCGATTTCCAGGGAAACGTAGGAAGAGTCAAGCCTCATAACTTTGCACAGTTTCCGTGAAAAGGAAGCAAAAGACCAAGGACGACAAAATGGCTACTTTTAGAGACAATTTAACTTTCTTCTACTTCTTGGTAGAATATGAACTGCTTGTAAAACCATGGGGTGTGGAAGAAAAATAAAGAGAATGATATAAGAAATTTTTGAATGTGGGGACTCTCATGGTAACTATTATGGCCTAAAACGCCTTCCCTGAGAAGGTGACATTGGAGCAAAGACAGGCAGGAGATAAAGGGAACCCGGTGGAAATGTGGGGAAGGGGATTCCAGGAGTGCAGAGGGATGAGCCTCTGAGGTTGGGGTGGACTCCGTGTGTTAGGGGAGCGTGGAGTTGTGTGTGGCTGGCATGTCAGGAATGAGTGGAGGATGAGGTCAGACGCGGGGGCATCTGGATCTTAGACTTTGTGGCTCATTTTAAGGAATTTAGCTTTCGACTCTGAATGAGATGGGAAGCGCTCAGGGGATTGAGAAGAGAGATATGAGCTACCTATTAACAAGGTCCTTCTGATCTGTTTTGAAATATCCTGAAGAGAAGCAAGATAGAACCAGGGAGAAGAGTTTGGGGTATTGTCAAACTCCAACTGATGGATCCCGGTAGCTTGGACCAGGATCTGAATCAGTGTAAGAAGTGAGAAATTGTAAGAACCGGTTTCTTTGTTGAAGTAGAGCCCACAAGATATGCTGAGGGGTTGGATATAGGATGTAAGAGAAATAATGGAATTAATTGACGATTCCAAGTTTAACATCATCAGAAGAACTGAGTGGCTATTAACTGATATGAGAGAGATTGTAGGAGGACCAGGTGCGGGGGACGGTCAGAGATTGGGAGTCTAAGGTGTATTATGTTTAAGATACCTGTAACATAATCAATGGGAGACAGGAAGTTAGATATATGTCTAAAGTTTAGAATAGAAGTCCAGTCTGGAGAGGCAAATTTGGGAGATGTCAACATCTATATAACAATGCATAATCCTGATACTAGAGTTTCTTCAGTGAAGAATGAGGATGCATATTAAAGAGAGCAACTTGAAAATGAGGCTCAGGAGCCTCTGACTTGGGAATTTCATTGCCTTAATTACAGGGAATTAGGCAGTTGAAGGAGATGAGGGAGTGAATGAAACAAGAAACTCCTGATCCAAGCTCCCAGGTTGGTTTTTACATTTCTGTAGGAGTTTCATCTTTTCTCCCTATGCACTAAGGCCAGAAATTAGTCCTTTGTCTGTCTGGCCATCCATCCATCCATCCATCCATCATGTCTTTATCTTCATGGTATATTGAAATAGTACTGAACATTTTAGGAAATAAGATTATCAAATAAGCTTTGTCTCTAGTTACTTACCCAGACTTTGACTTCCTTGGTCTTAGCTCTCCTGTTAGTTAAGTGTTAGAATGGCCCTATGAGATGTCTAAAAATATGTCCCTTCTTTTATATATCTGATTTTAAGGATCTTAGAAAAAATGGGAATCCTCATCTGAATTATCTAACATGCATTGTAAACTGGATAAATATGACAAAGATTGCTCTTTGCTTACTTCATTTATTCCTGATTGTGCACGAAAGGACACAAATATTCAAAAATGATGTGAATCCTCTGAGTTCCCCATTTTTAGGTTCCCAGATCCATTTCATCCAAACTCCTTGAGCTTTACTCTGCTCTGAGGATGACTCTGCTGTATCGAGGTGCTGACACGGAGCTCTTGGAAGTTTTGCTGAACAGGCATTTTGGGGAGCGGAGTGTCACATTGTCCAGGGGGGGCAGTTCTCACTGGGACCACTTGCAAATGGACGTTTGCCAGTTGGCTCATCTCTTCTTGTGATATTATTATTTTAGGGACAAGAAAAGGCCAGCAGGTTTTTAAAAATATGTATCTCAGAAGTCGTCTTTGTCATCAGTCAGGATGTGACAGCTCTTATCCATATGCATGATGTAGTTATCAACCTGTTTCTTGGTTCGACCTCCATGGTCTCCTTTGGTCAAAATAAGCGGATTCTTCCACAGACTAGACCAACGACTCTTTTATCACCCTGTCTCAAATATCTGTTCATGTTTAAGGTTGAGAACTTAGAATTGGGGGAGAGGGGTCCTTCTTTAGAGCTTTGAATTGTTCCAGGTTCACCTGTGGTAAGAATTCTATATCTTTAACTGTCATCTGTTAATTCCTAGTAAAAATCATTAAAATAAATGACCACACCCATCATCTGGACAGATCAGTCTTTGCTCTGGGTCACCTTGATGGCTCCAGTTATTGGTAATGGGTTTGAAGCTTTGGCATGTACCAAGGAAGGCATAGCTAGGCATTGGGCATTGACTTCCTGGCAGATACTGGGCCTCTGGCCATGAACATCTTTATTTATGATCTTCCTTTCAACCTCTCTCAGGCAAAGCAGTTGTCATAATAGAGTAGGTGCAATTTATTTTGGTCTTGGCAAAGGAATGTCCCCCTTCACTAGGCTTTCATCTTCTTCCTCCCTCTTTCTCTGACATTATTTGTCAAACGATCCAAAGGTAATTTTTAATATCTTTACATCACACTGAAGCTAAGTTCTCCTGGATTATGAATGATTAAATATCTTCTAGTCATCTGCCTGCACAGTCTGTAACAAATTATCCGAAAAAGGAGATTAATTCCTCTATGATTTTGAATAAGAAGATGACAAGAGAATGCCCTGCAGTCTTTAGAATCTAACAGTTGTACCCAAACCTCTCATATATCTGGAAAATTGTTGGCTTTATGGAAAGGACTTGAATCTTTTTCATAGGTCATTTAGCAGATGTTCAGTGGGGGCCTCATGGGATATTAGCCCTGTGTGTGGTGATGCAAAACTCGGTTAATTCTCAGAATCATATGGGGAGCTTTGTAGAAATGCAGATTATTGGTTGCAACTCAGACCTTTTCAGCCAGGGTTTCCAGCTGTGGAGCCTAGGAATAGACATTTTGAAAAAGCTCCCCAGGCCATGCTAAGGTAGCTAGTCCATGAACTGTTCTGGAATGTCTGGTATGGAGAATGTAAAAGGAGGAGAGACAAGCTCCTTGCTCAAAGAGTGTCTATAGTCTCACCGAGTCCCAGGGTTTACCAAGGTGCATTATCTAGCAACAACATTCATCTCTGGCTTAGAATGAAGGAGTACTTCTTGTTGAGATAATGAAATTGTGTTTTGTAAAGTGTGACACAAATATAAGTGGATTCAAAATTAGAAATGGATTGTTATGAAGGGAAAGAACACTTGAGCTGGTTACAGGAGGACATAGGCAAAGATAGAAACTACCCATGGATTATAAGTGGGAGATTATAAGTGGTCAGACTTTATCCAAATGCATGAGAAATGGTATTTCTGCTTTGTCTATGTAGCTCCCTATCAATCAATCAAATCTAATCTATCCAGCTTTGATTTATTGGGCTGACTTCAATATTTACCACTAATGACTTTCTAGCCCAGAGAGGCCTGAGGCGGTTGGGCATACTGGGTTTGAGTCCTAACTTGTTTTGTTAGCTTTTTGATTTTGAATATATCTTTCCTTCTCTCCAGGTCTCAGTTTTCCAATCAGTGAGAAAGAAGATTTTGTAATCTACAGAAGGAAACTGGTTCTCAAAAGACTAAATGCCAGTGTTGAGCTCTTTCCACATCATTTGCATCTTTCTGTCAAAAGTGAATGCAGCTGAGTGAGTTGGTGCACGGCTGTAATCCCAGTGGCTCTGGAGGCTGAGGCAGGAGGATCACAAATTCAAAGACAGCCTCAGCAAAAGCAAGGCACTATACAGCTTAGTGAGACCCTGTCTCTAAATAAAATACAAAAAAGGGCTGGGGATGTGGCTCAGTGGTCGAGTGCCCCTGAGTTCAATCCCTGGTACCCCCTCACCCCCTCAAAAATGTAAATACAGTGAACAAAAATACTAGCATCTTGGATAATTGTAGTGAATGGATGCTATACTTTATTTGTAAAGTATTTCAATCATTAATATCTTTTTTTAAGACACACAGAGAGAGAGTTTTAATATTTATTTATTTTTTTTAGTTTTCAGTGGACACAGCATCTTTGTTTGTAGTGGTGCTGAGGATCGAACCTGGGCCGCACGCATGCCAGGCAAGTGCACTACCGCTTGAGCCACATCCCCAGCCCCTCAATCATTAATATTTTTTGAGAACCTGTCTCCTTCTGTAGTTTGGTCTGTAAAGGAGAAAGCAGTACCACAAAGATTTCTTGAGCAACTATTATCTGTCAGGCTCCATGCTAATTTGAGTCAGCTTGTAGACCCCAAATTGGAACGCTGTGGCTATTTTGTGTGTTGCAATCTTGCCTTTCTCATCAAATCAAATAGACAAATGGTAAGAACCAATATAGTATTCCTGAGTCACCCGACTGATGAAATTGGGTTCTTGGTGATAGGAAGAGTCAGGATGGTTACCAGACCACTCTTTTCAGTGTCTTGTCTATGGGTCATGCCCTGGATAATTTATGCTTTTGGTCTAGCTACTAAAAAGGGCCAAACCCCAGTCGTTCCTGTTTGTTCTAAGAGGCCTGTGGCCCGTCCTAAAGAGCTACAGTGTTCCCTTAGTCTCTGACCCAGTTGGACTGCATGCTATTAACTGAAGAACTCACGGATGCCATGTACTATATGCTAAATACTCATTTCTCTAACATTACCTATCTTTGATGGAAGAACTAGCACTTTTCACATTTTTTTTTCCAGAAGAGGAAGTTTGGAGGTATGAATCCATTTGCCTGAGAACCCAGAGCAATTAAGAAGTGGAGTCAAAATTGAAACCCAATTCAACCTGATTTTTGGCCCCTTCTCTCGGCTGCTACCTTGTCGGTCGATAACCACAGGGCAACTTGAGATTGTATTGAGCCTCACCCATAACAGTTTAGATAACAGTCCTCACTCATGTTTGTCATCCCTGCCATTCTGGGTCTAACATTGACTCTCTGTTCCCTTTCTTACTAAATATGTATGGAACTGAATAAAAGTGGCCCATTCGTTTGTCACCCGACTGGGTACCTGGTCTTATGGACCATGAAGAGAATGATTGGAATTCTAGTGAGGTACATGCACCTCCCCTTTCTCACCAGCATTGCCAACGAGTAGCTGGCTACTCATTGAAAAGAAGCTGTAAGAATCACAGCTCCCAGATTCACAGATGGAACACTTGTTCTTTAATAGGAAGTAAATTATTGCTGTGTTTGTGTGCAATAAGGAGGGTGGGGTGGCAAAGAAGGTGATCATTTCTTTGAGTAAGAAATAATACAACAGAGCTCACTGGAAAATCATCTTTTTCCTATGGAATTAATCTAATCACCCAAAGAAAATTCTACTTATGGGGTACCAATTAGGCTAATGATTCAGTAATGTCACTTTCTATTTTTCCTAAATGAAAGAAAGAAAACCCTATTAGGAAAAGGAAATCAGCTGTAGATATTGGGAGGCGGGTAAAGGCCCTTTGAGTCATCAACTCGCTACCCTGTATTTATGATTTGGTCCTATGCAATGCAAAGCTTCAGTGGACAGGCTATTTTCAAGATCACGGCTATCTCAGCAACTACGAAAACGATGAGCCACATTTTAGATATTATGCATTTGATGTTAAGTTACTGGTAAAATTTTGGATTCTGGGGAAGTTTGGTTTCCAGAAATCAGATGGAATATTATGAAAACACAAGGGTTTCATTTCCAGCACTATTTATATAAATTTAAGGATTACATGCAAAAGCAAATTAGAAAATGCCTCCTTAGAGTTTGTTTGATTATATTCACAGGGAAACAAACACCTCAAACCTTTTAGGTCTCGCTTGTTCTGTGTTTGCCACAGAAATGAATATTAGACCAATTGTGCCCCAGCAGCTTGAAAAATGCACTGGGGCTTTATTTTGCATTCAAGGCAAACGGTCTCTTTCGTTTTGCATTTAAAATAAGAACAGTGCATCAATAACCCCAGTCTAACCTCACTCAGCACCTACAAAGGGATACGGGGAGGCCAGCATAATTGAGTATGTGACTTCAGTTCCAAACAAAGGACAAGGGCAAATATGGTTTTACCCTCATGAGGGGTTTTTAGGAGACTTTTTTTCTTAAAGGATGACTGTACTCCTTGGTTGATTTTTGTAGCTTCATGATGCAGGCCAACAATTTAAAAAGTGGACTTGAAATCATGGTAATAGCAGAGAAGCTGTCAGTAGCCAAAGAGATGTTGACCTACTAAGGCTGAGGGTGGTTCACCTGCATGGTACTGGGTCTCAGTGTCACCTCTCCATGCCTGTGGCAGCACTATTTGGCTTGAGAGCCACTTCTTGCAAATGAGGAACCTGAGATTCATTGAGGTGAAGGGACTCGCTGGCAGTCTCCCAGCAACGTCGTGGGGAGGGGGAGGTTTGGTAGTAACTCCCTGAATTAAACCCAGAGTCTGCTGCCAGATTGTCCACACTTCCTCTCATCTTTGCCATGAGATAGTAGCTTTGCCTAGGGCATTATTTTCACTCTTTTTCTACCAAAGATCAACTGTGTGAATCTCTAGAGAGTCCTGGGTGAAATCTGATAAAGTGGGATCAAGCACTAAGAGGTAATTATTGGGAGATCTGGTGCATAGATTCTTGGTCCCCAGTGTTGGGAGTCTGTATGGAACCTTAAAGAGGTGGGGTCAAGCGAGAGGAGTTTAGGTCATTGGGGGTGTGGCTCTCAGAAGAGAGTAATGTAGTTCTCTTAGGACCTTACTTAGTTTCTACAAGAAAGAGAGTTACAAAAGAGCAAACCTGGCCCCTCCCTGTTCTCTATCTTCTAACTTGCCTTGTCATCTCTCTCTCTCACACACATTTCTGTCATCTTGGGATTTCATCATATGATGCCCTCACCAGATCTCAGCTGAACCTTGAACCTCCAAATTAGTGAGTGACAGAAACCTCTTTTTTATGTTTTTGAACTTCAAGTATTTTGTTATAGCAAAAAATAAATAAATAAATAAATAAAAAGCAGAGCGGGCACTAATACAGGGACGCAGAAGGTAAATGAAGGAGAAGGGGACAAGAAAGCAAGGGGAAATGTGATGTGTAGAACAAGGTGTGGAGCCTCAGGGCCCAGGGCCCAGGTTGGCTTGCACAGAGGCACTGGGATTGGGGAGGGCAGTACATCTTTGTGAATTAGAGAAAGAGCAGTCAGCCATGTCCCTGGGGGCCTGTGAATGCCTGGACAGAACATGTTTTGTTAATTGGCACAAAGGCTCCATGTGAGTAACTAGTGGAGGCCCTCAGAGTACCTTTTAGAGTCAGAAAACTAGTGTTGGGCTCTGGGGCTCTGCTAGGGTGAATCCTATTGTCTCTTTGAGAAATTTTTTTTCTTTTTTAATTCATAAAAACAGGGTCTGAATCCCTCATTTCTCACAAGGCTGCTGCGGAATCAAATGAGATGATGGATGTAAAAATTACATAGTACATATTGTGCATTGCCGAGGCTGTCTAATTGGTCTTGGAGTCTCCTTTCTCTCTGAACTTCATTCATCTGGATTTAAGCCTAACTCAGGTTAGGCTCCCCTTGTCCTGGCCTGCCTGTGTGATTCTGAGGTGGCCTTGCTTGACTTCGCTATCTCAGTGTTCATACCTGTGTTACATACTTGGGGCGGTTCCATGTGCGAGGAGTCTTTGGTTGTAAGTGGCAGAAAACCAACTCCAATTGACTTAAGTGAGGAGGGAGGGGGACATTTATTTATTCATGAACCTTAGGAGTTCAAGGGTGGTGCTGGCTTCACTTCCACCTCGTAGCTCTTGTACCACATGTAGTGAGTAGTGTGTGTGTGTGTGTGTGTGTGTGTGAGAGAGAGAGAGAGAGAGAGAGAGAGAGAGAGAGAGAGGTTCTTCAATGCTAGAAACTTGCTTAAAATGAAAATTGTTAAAATTTTTAATAAACTAAAATTCTCCAAGAAATCTAAACTTATTGACTGGGTAAACCAACCTGAGTATAGACAACCAATATCTAATACAATTCCCCTCCCCGTTTGGCTTCCGTGCTGACAGAGTCAGAGCTCCTGCGGACCTGGCCTTTCTTCTTCTTCCTTTTAAATTGCTCTCTTCCTGGCTCCTTCATCTCTGCTTCTCTCAGCCTTTCTGCCCCCCTCTTCAGGCTCCTGGGTAAGGACAGGAGAGGCTGCTAAGGCAGGTGTCTGTCCTCACCTGGTGCCCTGCAGGGCTCCTCCCTCTCCATGGGGGAGTCCAGGGCCTCCGTGGAAATAACTGGTGCCAGTACCAAGGGCCTCACCCCCTCTCTGTCTGGATCCCAGTGACTCTGCTCCGGTGTTTCAATTTCTATCCAAGTCCCTGAGACTTACTTTCTGATCTCAATTTTGAAACCCTTTCTTCCTCCACACTTTCTTCCAGATACTCTGGGAATGTTCTGTTCCCATGGGAGCAAGGTTGTTTCAAGTCAGTTATCCCTGGCTGCCGCCACCACGTTCTCACCTCCTATTTTCTCTTCAACCTACTGAAGTTCAAGACTCTACACCCCATTATTCCTCTGAAACTAATATTATCCAGATCACCAGTAAGTTCATGTTTCCAAAGCCAGTGGACACCTCTTTGTTCTCATTTAACCCAACTTCTCTGATAAATCTGACCCCCGCAACCTCCTTAAGACCCTGACTCCTTTTCTTTCCACCGGCCTCACTGGGTGCTGCCTCTGTTTCCTTGGCTGATTCTTTCTGTCCCTTATAACCCATAAAAGTTGGAAGCCTCCAAGGCTCAGTCTTGGGCTATCTTCTTGACCTAGTGGATCTTCCTAGTTGTGCTTAATACCAACTCTGTGCTTATGACTCCCAAACGTCTCTCTCAAACCTAGACTTTTCCCATGAATTCAAGTTTGTATTTCTGAACATGTGACTGACATTTCCACCTGGATGTCTACAAATCCCTCCCTGAACTTACCTTCTTCTGTCTTCTCATACTAGTAACTGGTGCTTTTAGCTACTGAGTGAATCCAGCTAGATAAATCTGGACATCATCCAAGATCTCCTTTTCCTTATCTTCTTGCCAACCTCCTGAACCAACTTGGTATAAGAAATACCTTAAAATGTGGACGTGGCTTTGGAATTGGGTGATGAGCAGAGGCTAGGAGAGTTTTGAGGTGCACGATAGAAAATGTTTAAATAGAAACTATCACTAGAAAGGATGGATTCTGAAGTTGCCTCTGGTGAGGTGTCAGATTGAGGAGCCTGTTGTTGGCCACCGGAGGAAAGATGATCTTTAAAGTGGGAGAGAAGTTGAATTGTGTCTTACTGTTTTGTGAACAGCAGAACTTGCATGTGATGATCTTAGACATTTAACCAAGGAGATTTTTAAGTGAAGCATTGAAAGCGTGGCCTAGTTTCTCCCTGTTGTTCATAATAAAAAACAAAAGGAAAGATAATTTGAAGAATAAATTGTCAAATAAAAAGGAACTAGAACTTGAAGATTTGGAAAATTCTCAGTCTATCTATCTATCTATCTATCTATCTATCTATCTATCTATCTATAAAGCATGTTCTAGAAAGAACACCCAAGGGTGTGGCTAGACAACCATTTGCCCAGAGATTGGATGTGGGACTTAGGTTCCCATCAACCATCTCAGCAGAAATGCTGCCTCCTTGGACTGAGGAGGACAGAGATGGGATGAAGTAAGGGAAGGCTGTTGGACAAGCCAGGCACAAACACGTCCTACTGACTCTAATATCCCAATCTGTCTGCCTCTCCAGCTCCACTGCGTCACTCTAGTTTACCAGTTCCTCCAGCTATCATCATCTCTTGCCTGGGTGGCTTTAGTGGCCTCATACATCTTTTTCATACTTACACTTTGTCTCCCACCCACCCCAATCCATTCTGGATGTAGCAGCTGGAAACATTTTTCTTACAAATGCAAATCATATATCACACTTCTGCCTAAAATCCTTTGATGTCATCTCATCACACTGTATCCACCACCTCCAAGGTCACTCACACCAGTCCTCTCTGCATCTTTGACGTCCCCTACGGTCTTCTTGCTTCCTTCACCTGCTCCAGCCACAACAGCTTTTGTTGTGGTCATTATTATTCTTCAAATAACACAAGAATTTTCCTGCCTTAGAACCTTTGCACTTTTTGTTTCCTCTCCCCGGGAAGGCACTGTCTCCTGAAATTTACTTCTATTTATTTTTTCCCTCAAAATTAGTTATCAGTTCAAATATCGTCTCTTCAGAGAAGACCTCCCGGATCACCAGGCATTGTTCATCTTATTTTGCTGATAGGAAAATAAAGATCTAGGAAGGTTAACAATTTGTTGGAGGCCCTGGAACCAGAGAGTGTAGTGAAATTCAAGATGAGAAGGCCTAACTCCCTGGCTCCCAGCCTCCTCTCGTTGAAAGCATCGGATAGAAATACAAATACTAGTTTCATGCATCTGGGGAAAGGTGAGGATTACTTAAGCCTCTTCTCTTGTCTCTCTCTCTCTCACTAGGGAAGACACCCTGATTCTAAGCCAGATCAGTGGGGTGCTGTTTGTATTCTTCCTCCATCCACCTTGGTTTGATTATTATGTGATGAGCGACTGGCTCTTGAAAGATTACAGCTCAGCTTGGGCTGGTGAGATGCAGAGCTTGGTGGAGCATTCTGCATGTCAGTCAGACATCAAAACAGCCTCGGAAAGAACTGCCAGCCAGAGCCGTTCTTTTGTGGGCATGAAGGCAGACACAACCGCATACTCTGAAGGTGCTATCCACTGACCAACCTGAGAGTCTTCTTGGATATGTCCCTTCTCCCCTGGGAGCTGGCTGGCTTCCTTATGGTCCTAACAGCAAAGCAGAGATTGGTCACAATAGTCCCTCTAGCCAGTCCAGCAAACCTAGACGCATCATATAGTACCAGGGCAAGCTTGAAACTCCCCTCTCCCTCACCTTCCTCCTTCCACCTTCTCCGTCACCTCCCATCCAAATCCTACCCCCTCAGAAAGCTTGCCAATGTGCTGGCCTTTAGTTTGGTTTCTGAGTCCATCAGTCTTCTCCTCCTGTCTTCCAACCTCATTGGCTTCATTCACCAGGTTCCTGGTCAGCGTCCCCCTCTCCAGTGCTACAGACTGGCAGAGAACAGTAGGTCTTGGACAACCTCAGGACCAGAAGATAAGTGGGCAAAGCTTTGGGGATTGTGTGTTTAAGGGCAATCATGCACAACTTGTTACAAGTAGCATCCCCCACTGGAGGGTTCTTGGTCTTGGATGAGATCGTATTGGAGAGCCTCCCTACTCTGATGTCCTGAATCCTGCTCTGGTTCAGGTTTGGTTAGGAGCAGGGAAGCTAATGGGAGGTTTCATCCAGCAATTTTCTCCATTCCTCCATCATGAGTCACTGAACTGGAATCACTTAACAGCCAGAAATGATGGAATTGTTCAATATCATGGATTCAGAGGGCACCGACCAGAGCAATCATCCTCTGGCACTGTGGCGGGCTCATTGCTGTCCTCAGTGAATGGAAGAATAAAAGGTCCTGACTTTGCTAGACAGGCAAAGCCAGTGGCTCTGGGAAAGCCTCTCTAATATTGCTGTGGCCAGAGCTGGTTCTGCCTGATTGACCTGGGAGGCCTCTGAGGGGCATGGCCTCCATGCCAGGCCCACTAATCAAATCTGAGACACTTGCTGCCACGAAGGAACTCAATCATATATTCATTTACCTGTTTATTCTTTTGTTCACTCAGTCATTCTTTTTCCTTTAAATTTTTTTTTCATTCTTCGAGGGCCTGACTTAGGACTGTCTCTGCAGTAGGAACCGGAGATGAGCAAAAATTAGGCTTTCTTTATGCTTTTAAGGGACACACTAATAGGTAGAGGAGACAGGTGGACTCAGATAATCTATTTGATTATCTCTCCCATGCTTCAAACTTAATGTCATTCCTTTGTTTAAAACTTTGATAGCTTCCCATGGCATTTAGGAGAGTTTCCAAATTCCTGCCCCTGTCTGGCTCTGCCCTATCTCTGACTCCCCCCATCCTCCTCCAAGGTCACTATGTTTCAGCCACCCTGGTCATTTGAAGCTCAGCCTTGTCTCCGGGTTTTCACATTTACAGTTTCCTCCTGGCACGGTCTTTTCTCCACCTGAAACCTGGCTGATCCTTACACATCCATTACCTCTCAGTTTGTCATTTCTTCAGAGAGATGCTTCCTTGATCCACCAACCAGGTGCCTGGCAAGTCAAACCACCCTATGTAAGATGCATTTTTAAATTTATTATTATTATTATTATTATTATTTGCAGCACTGGGGATTGAACCCAGGGATGCTCTACCACTGAGACACATCCCGGGTATTTTTTTTTTCTTTTTAATTTGGATACAGAGTCTACCTAACATACCCAGGCTGGCATCAAACTTGCAATCCTCCTGCCTCAGCCCCCTGAGTCGCTGGGATTACAGGTGTGTACCACTGCACCTGAAAAGATCTATTATTTTAATTGTTTACTTGCTGCTTCCCCAACTAGACTTCAAGCTCATTAAAAGACTGTTCTGTTTACCTCTGTATCCTCAGCTCACACCTGGCACGTGCAAAACACACAGGGCTTGAATGAACGAATGCATGAATTCAACAACGAACGTGAGTTCTGTTCCTGGGTGTCTTGCACCCCAACCTCTGGTCCTGTTCTTTACAGTCTGTGCATAGTGGCAGTTAATCCCAGCTACTGACACACTCCCCTGTGGGTGTGCCCAAAGCCCAGCTCTTTGTTCCTCTTTGTCATTCATAGCTGCATCTCTCAAAATCTCAAAAAGCAAGAACAACTTCTCTTTCTAATAAATAGTTCTGAAGAGAATCACATGCAGTGAAGTCATGCTGAGGGGAGAGAATAGCCTAGAAGACAGAGATTCTGCTGACCTACCTCACAACCCATTTTGTCTCCCGGATCCTCCCTTACTCCATTTGTAAACAAAAGCATCAACATTTTTTTTTGGATTAATTAATTCATTTATCCCTTCATTGATTTTTGCAAAAACAAATACATGCACATGGTTTAAGAATAGACAAAAATGTGTACAGAGTAAGAAGTAAATCTTTGTCTCAAAGTAGATAGCGGTTAAGGTCTCTTGAGTGTTTATGAAATTTTCACAAAATAAACTTACTACACACAATTTGAAAACATAAATAAATAATAACTAAAAAAACCAAACCCCCCTGGAAGATACTGAAATTTTTAGTGTATATTTTCAAGACTTTTTACTATATTTTTAATTTTTGGAAAACAAATGAAAATATTTACTGGTACCTATACTATACCAAGCCCTGCCTTAGGGGTTTCATACACCGGATCCCATTTAACTCTCATTGGATTCTGTAAAGAGGGTTTGATTCTGTTTTAGTCAGCTTTTTCGCTGCTGTGACTAAAGGATCTGACCAAAACAACTTTAGAGGAGGAAAATTTTATATAAGGGCTCAAGGTTTCAGAGGTTCTAGTCCATTGGCTCCATTTCTCAGGGCTCGAGGCTGACCATCACCACAGAGAGTGTGGCAGAGGGAAGCAGCTCCCATCAGGGTGATCAAGAAGCAGAGAGAGACTCCATTCTCCAGATACAAATATATACCCCATAGCTACGCCTCCAATGAACCACTTCCTCCAGCCACACCCACCTGCCTCCAGTCACCACTCAGTTAGTCCCATCAGGGATCAATTCACTGATTAGGTAAGGACTCTCACAATCCAATCATTTCTCCTCTGAACCTTCTTGCTTTGTCTCACACGTGAACTTTTGGGGGCAACTCACATCCAAACCATAACAGATTCTTTCCAGTCCTAGTTTATCAATGGAGTGAACCGAAGAGTCGTTTAAATCCTTACGCAGAGCAAAGGGTTGCCTCAGAATCTACCCCAGCTCTGACAATTTCAGACTTCCCAAACTTTTAGAGCCTTCCCAAGCTGTTCCTGAGATTGTCCACGGACCCTTCCAGCTCCAGCTGGGTCCTAAACCAGCCTTTCCCCAGGGTCCTGAGTGGCCAGGAGGGTGGAGGGGTTGCCCTTCCTTCCACTGTGGTCTGTGTTCTGTTCGGTGCCGGAAGTGCATGTAGGATGCCTCATTTTGGGGAATCATCTATTTCAGTAAGGGCTGAAAAATGCTTTGGTGAGAACTCTATTTTTTATCTCTTTCCTGGGGTCAGAACCTGGGCATTTAGCCCTGGAGCCAAGCCCACACCCCATGCTGTACATTAAGATTTAATGGGCTTTCCTTATTTACACCTAAATGAGATTTTTAATGGTTTAATTAGTAAAATATATCAGTTTGCTTCTTTAAACCTTGCTTCTCAGAGGTAGCACTTTTATCCATTTCCAGTGTTTAATAAAAGATGAAAACCTTCATTTCTCTTGGCTGAGGAGGTCTGTGACCAACCTCGTCTGACTGGCACAGACTTGGGGGTGCCACAGAGAAGGCAAGATCAGAAAGTCAATCAATGATGGTGTTTCCAACCTGGTGAACCTGGGCTTTGTTATCCAGGATTTTTTGACATTAGCTCCTCCAAGCTCATTTGAATCCAAATTAGATGGCTAACATGGAAAGCCTTATCGATGAAACCCTAGCTCACGAGGGGCCTTTGCTTTAATTTGGAGAATCCCATAGAAACTTAGGCAGATGGTAACTGCAAAGAGTCAACCTCATGGTTCAGAGCAGGCTCTGTGTGCCTTGCCTGGTGCTGACCCTACTCTGTGTTGTGTACTAGAAATTATCATCTTTTTTTTCCCCTGAACGTAGACATAAAATTGCATTACAATTCATATTACAACATACAGAGCACGATTTTTCATATCTCTACTGGTATACAAAGTAGAGTCACACCATTCATGTCTTCAAACATGTACTTAGGGTAACGATGTCCATCATTCCACCATCTTTCCTACCCCCATGCCCTCTCCCTTTCCTTTTCCCCTTTGCCCTATCTAGAGTTCACTTAATCCTCCCATACCACTCTCCCACCCCATCACATTATGAATCAACAGCCTTAAAACAGAAAAAACATTTGTCATTGTTTTTTGGGGGGATTGGCTAACTTCACTTAGCATTATATTCTTTAACTCCATCTATTTACCTGCAAGTGCCATGATTTTATTCTCTTTTAATGCTGAATAATATTCCATTGTGTGTATATACCACATTTTCTTTATCCACTCATCTACTGAAGGGCATCTAGGTTTGTTCCATAGTTAAGCTATTGTGAATTGTGCTGCTATAAACATTGATGTGGCTGTGTCCCTATAGTATGCTGTTTTTAAGTCCTTTGGGTATAGACCGAGGAGAAGGATAGCTGGGTCAAATGGTGGTTCCCTTCCCAGTTTTCCAAGGATTATCCATACTGTTTCCCATATTGGCTGCACCAATTTGCAGTCCTACCAGCAGAGTATGAGTGTGCCTTTTCCCCCACATCCTTGCCAACACTTATTGTTGTTTGTCTTTGTAATAGCTGCCATTCTGCCAGGAGTGAGATGATATCTTAGAGTAGTTTTGATTTGCATTTCTCTAATTGCTAGAGATGATGAACATTTTTTCATATATTTGTTGATTGATTGTATATCATCTTCTGAGAAGTGGCTGTTCAGTTCCTTGGCCCATTTATTGGGTTATTTGCTTTTCTGGTGTTAAGATTTTTGAGTTCTTTATATATTCTAGAGATGAGTGCTCTATCTGGCATGCATGAGGTAAAAATTTGTTTCCATATTGTAGGCTCTCTATTCACCTCATTGATTGTTTCTTTTGCTGAGAAGAAGATTTTTAGTTTGAATCTAACTCATTTATTGATTCTTGATATTAATTGTTTTTTGTGTTTTTTAAAATTAATTTTTAAATTTATATATGACAGCAAAATGTATTATAATTCTTATTACACATATAGAGCATAATTTTTCATATGTCTGATTGTATACAAAGTATATTCACACCAATTTGTGTCTTTATACATGTACTTTGGATAATAATGTCCATCGCATTCCACTATCATTTGATATTTATTCTTGTGCTATAGGAGTCTTATTAAGGAAGTTGGGGCCTAATCCCACATGATTTTTCTTCTAATAGATGCAGTGTCTCTCGTTTAATTCCTAGGTCCTTGATCCACTTTGAGTTGAGTTTTGTGCATGGTGAGAGATAGGAGTTTAATTTCATTTTGTTGCATATAGATTTCTAGTTTTCCCAGCACCATGTGTTGAAGAGGCTATCTTCTCTCCAATGTACGTTTTTGGCACCTTTGCCTAATATAAGATAACTGTAATTATGTGGGTTAGTCTCTGTGTCCTTTATTATGTACAGTTGTTCAACAAGCCTGTTTTGGTGTCAATACCATGCTGTTTTTGTTACTATTGCTCTGTAGTATAGTTTAAGGTCTGGTATAGTGATGCCACCTGCTTCACTCTTCTTGCTAATATTTGCTTTAGCTATTCTGGGTCTCTTATTTTTCCAGATAAATTTCATGACTGCTTTTTCCATTTCTATGAGGACTATCATTGGGATTTTGATTGGAATTGCATTAAATCTGTATAATGCTTTTGGTAGTATAGTCATTTTGACAATATTAATTCTGCCTATCCAAGAACAAGGGAGATCTTTCCATCTTCTAAGGTCTTCTTTAATTTCTTACTTAGGCATTCTGTAGTTTTCATTGTAGAGATCTTTCACCTCTTTTGTTAAGTTGATTCCCAAATATTTTTTGAGGCTATTATAAATTATGTAGTTTTCCTCATTTCCCTTTCAGAGAATTTGTCACTGATATAAAGAAATTCCTTTGATTTATGGGTATTGATTTTTGTATTCTTCTACTTTGCTGAATTCATTCACTAGTTCTAGAAGTTTTCTGGTAGAATTTTTTGGGTCTTCTAGGTATAGAATCATATTGTTGACAAATAGTGCCAATTTGGGTTCTTCTTTACCTATCCATATCCCTTTAATCTCTTTCATCTGTCTAATTGCTCTGGCCAGTGTTTCAAGAACTGTGTTAAATAGAAATGGTGAAAGAGGGCATCCCTGTCTTGTTCCAGTTTTTAGAGAGAAAATCATTTAAAATGATGTTGGCCTGGGGCTTAGCATAGATAGCTTTTACAATGTTGAGATATGTTCCTGTTATCCCTATTTTTTGTGTGTTTTGAAAATGAAGGGGTGCTATATTTTGTCAAATCCTTTTTTTTCTGCTTCTATTGAGATAATCATATGGTTCTTATCTTTAAGTCTATTGATGTAATGAATTAAATTTGTTGATTTCTATATGTTGAACCAAACTTGCTTCCTTGGGATGAACCCCACTTGATTGTGGTGCACTATTTTTTGATGTTGTTGTATTCAATTTGCCAGAATTTTATTGAGAATTTTTGCATCTATGCTCATTAGAGATATTGGTCTGAAATTTTCTCTCTTTGATGTGACTTTGCCTGGTTTTGGAATCAGGGTGATATTGGCCTCATAGAATGAGTTTGGAAATGCTCCCTCTTTTTCTATTTCCTGAAATAAATTGAAGAGTATTGATATTAGTTCTTCTTTAAAGGTCTTGTAGAACTTGGCTCTGTATCCATACAGTCCTGGGCTTTTCTTTGTTGATAGGTTTCTGATGGGATCTTCTATTTTATCACTTGAAATTGATCTGTTTAAATTGTGTGTATCATCCTGATTCTATTTGGGCAAATCACATGACTCTAGAAATGTGTCAATGCCTTTGATATTTTCTATTTTATTGGTGTGCAAGTTTTCAAAATAATTTCTAATTAGCTTCTGTATTCCTATAGTGTCTGTTTTGATATTTCCTTTTTCATCACTTAGGTTAGTAATTTGAGTTTTCTCTCTCCTTCTTTTCATATGAGATATGTTCCTGTTATCTTTAGCATGGCTAAGGATCTGTCAATTTTATTTATTTTTTCAAAGAACCAACTTTTTGTTTTGTCAATTTTTTCAATTTTTTTTTGTTTCAATTTCATTGATTTCAGCTCTGATTTTAATTATTTCCTTCCTTCTACTGCTTTTGGTGTTGATTTGTTTTTCTTTCTCTAGGGCTTTGAGATATAATGTTAGGTCATTTGTTTGTTGACTTTTTCTTCTTTTAAGGAATGAACTCCATGCAATGAACTTTCCTCTTAGTACTGTCTTCATAGTGTCCCAGAAATTTTGATGTTTTATCTGTGTTCTAATTCACCTCTATGAATTTTTTAATCTCCTTCTTGATGTCTTTTGCAACCCATTGTTTACTCAGTAGCATATTATTTAGTCTCCAGATGTTGGAATAGCTTTTATTTTTTATTTTATCATTGATTTCTAATTTCATTCCATTATGATCTGATAGAATGCATGGTAGTATCTCTACTTTTTATATTTGCTAAGGGTTGCTTTGTGGCATAATATATGGTCTATTATGCTGCTTTGAAGAAAGTGTATTCACTTATTGAAGGATGAAATATTCTATATATGTCAGTTAAGTCTAAGTTATTGATTGTATTATTGAGTTCTGTAGTTCTTTGTTCAGCTTTTATTTGGAACATCTATCCATGGTGAAAGAGGTCTGTTAAAAATCACCCAGAATTATTGTGTTATGATCTATTTGACTCTTGAACTTGAGAAGAGTTTGATGAATGTAGATGCTCCATTGTTTGGGGCATATGTATTTATTATTGTTATGTCTTATTAATGAATGGTTCCCTTAAGCAGTATGAATTATCCTTCTTTATCTCTTTTGATTAACTTTGGCTTGAAGTCTACTTTATTTGGTATGAGAATGGAAACCCCTGCTTGTTTCCACAGTCCATGTGAGTGGTATGATTTTTCCCAACCTTTCACCTTCAGTCTGTGGATGTCTTTTCCTATGAGATGAGTTTCTTAGAAGCAGAATATTGTTGGTTTTTTAAATTTTAATCCAATCTGCCAGTCTGTCTTTTGATTGGTGAGCTTAGGCTATTAGCATTCAGGGTTATTATTGAGACATGATTTGTATTCCCAGCCATTTTTGTTTATTTTTGGTATTTAATATGACTTTGTTTCTTTATTGATTAGTTTTTCCTTTAGTGTAATACCTCCCTTTGCAGATTTTCATTGTTGTTTTTCAATTCCTGTTCATTGAGTATTTTGCTGAGGATGCTCTGCAGGGCAGGCTTTCTAGTTGTAAATTCTTTTAACTTGTGTTTATCATGGAAGGTTTTAATTCTATCATCAAATCTAAAGCTTAATTTTTCTGGATATAATATTCTTGTTTGACATCCATTTTCTTTCAGAGCTTAGTATATGCTGTTACAGGATTTCCTGACTTTGAGGGTCTGGGTTGAAAAATCTGCTGAGATACAAATTGGTTTCCACCTATATGTGATCTGATTCCTCTCTCTTGTGGCCATTAAGATTTTATCCTTATTCTGTGTGCTAGGCATTTTCATTATAATGTGCCTTGGTGTAGATCTGTTGTAATTTTGTACACTTGATGTACAAAAGTAAGCTTCTTGTATTTGATTTTCCAACTCATTCTTCTTGTTTGGGAAATTTTCTGATACTATCTCATCGAAGAGATTGTACATTCCTTCAGTTTGAAATTCTGTGCCTTCCTCTATCCCAATAACTCTTAGATTTGGTCTTGTGATGCTATCCCATAATTCTTGGATGTTCATGGTTCCTTATCATCTTCACTGTGTGGTCAACTTTATTTTCCAGATTGTATACTTTGTCTTCATTATCTGATGTTCTGTCTTCCAAGTGATCTAGTCTGTTGGTGATGCTTTCTATTGAGTTTTAAATTTGGTTTATTGTTTCTTTCATTTCAGGATGTCTGATTTTTTTTTCCAGAATCTCTATCTCTTTCTTGAGGTAATCTTTTGCTACCTGTGTTTGGTCCCTTATCTCTTTGTTGGTGTGATCAATGGATGCCTGTCTTCGCTCCCTTATCTTTTTATTGGTGTCGTCAATGGTTGTCTGTGTTTGCTCTCTGATCTCTTTGTTGGAGTGATCAGTTTTTGCCTGTATTTGATCGTAAGTCACTCTTTAATTCACAGATCATTTTAATCATGAACATTCTGAACTCCTCTGACATTTCATCAATGACACTGTCCATGGGTTCTGTTATTGTGGTATGCTGGTTTGTTTGGGACAGTTTCCTCCCTTGTTTATTCATGTTGTCTATGAGGTTTCCTTACTTGAAGTGTGGATCTGAGGTATTACAGTTTCTACCCTATAATCTTGTAGTATCTGTGCAGATTATCTGTATTTCACCTTGGTGTTGGGCTTCCAGACCCTGCTGGTGTCCCAGGATGGATGTGACTGCAACTATAGGTGGTGGTAAAAATAGCAGGAGATAACTGGAGATAGAAGTGGGGATGCCCCAAGGTACAATGTCTTTCAGAGATGTGGCTGAAAGGGTGGGACTTATACTGGTTTTTGGATGCCTGCTCCAGGATGCAGCTGCTTCTAGGCCCTGTCTGTTGTCCTAAGGTAGAGGCTACTCCATGGGGAAGGCTATGGGGATGGCTGCAGTGTCTCAAGATGGAAATGGGTTAGACCTGGGCTCCCATGTGGTGGTGGTGGTGGTGGGGGGTGGACCCAAGGTTACCTGGGCCCTGGGTCCTGCACAGGTCAGTGAGACAGGTCTGGGCTGAGCCTGAGCTCTGGCAGATGTCTGCGTGTGATGGGAGGGACTTGGGCCTCTTATTTATCTAATTAATTAATTAATTAATTAATTATTATTTATCCAATTTATTTATTTATTATTATTTATCTAATTTATCTGTATTTATGTGATGTTGAGAATTGAGCCCAGTGCCTTGCATGTGCTAGGCAAGTGCTGTACTGCTGAGCCACAACCCCAGCCCCTCAGATGAATGTTTTTATTTGAGTTTATTCAATTATAACCTTTGCCTACATGGTTACTTAATTTGTAAGTATTTGCAGCAATGTTGTAGATAGTATTTTATAGCTTGTGATTTTACTTATGTTATTTTTTCTTCTGCTCTGCAACGAACCCTTTAAAAAGTTTCTGTCTTCTCTCTCCTCCATGACTCTCCCTTCCTCTACCCCAGGCGCCCTGCCCAGAGGGAGACACTCAGTGTTGAAGATATTTCCAGGTCTTTCTCCAAGCCTGGACAGACACTTACAGACACATCTATTTTTCTGTGGCCTTTTTATTTATTGTTTCCTTCCCCCCAAAATGGGATTTTATTATATACATTTCTTTGTAGCTTGCCCCCCCTCCATTTAATATGTTGTGGACAATAGAAATAGATGTAAATTATGTTCAATTTTTTGTCCTCTTTACAATTACATTGTCAGTCTACCTGGAGTTTCTTGTAAACAGCATCAGGTAGAGGTCTATATTTTCTTTCAGGCCCTAGTCAATCATTCCAATGTCCTGTATTAATCAGAACATTCTAGTAATTTCCTCACCTGCTTAGACCTTCTTGGGTCTCTCTGCACAAAGTGCTCCTTTTAGCTCAGAACCCTTGGGACCTGCAGTGGGAATGTGTCCTAGGTGTGGCCTGTCACCTCTGACGTCTAAGAACCTTAGAGGACATCTGGTCAGGTACCTGTCCTCCCTCCACTTTATAGATGCCCACACAGAAGTCCATCAATTGGGGAAGTCAGAGTGGTATCCTAGAACAAGCCAATGCCTGGGTGGACCAGACCTGAGTATAAATTCTCTTTCTGATGCTTTTCAACTCTGTGATTTGGGTCAAGTGACTTCACCTCTTTGAGGCTCAGTTTTCATATTCAAGAAATGGATATTCTACTACCTGGCCTGAGGTATGATAAGGACGAGGGGAGACTTATGTAAGTGACAGATCTGCAGCTAGCTCTCAGTAAATGGCCATAACTTTTAGAGGCCACACTAGGACTTTCACCAGCTATTTTGGTTTTAAAAGCTCTCTTTCCATTGGAGCAGCCGTCTTCCTCCTCCCTCACTGTGGGAGTCATTCAGTCATTCCATGTCAACGTCAGGCAGGTGATTTCAGGAGGCACCGAGATAGATATCAACACTTATGTAATTATTTGACAAACTTGATGGCAAATGATACGGCTTTTTCATGATAGAAATATCCTACGGTTTGTTGTTATGGATGAATATATTTAAGGTTAAAAGTTAGTTGATATACAAAAATGATTGAGTACATAATAAAAGGAGTGGTACATACAGCATTATGGTCAAAATCATACAGATGGTTTGTCTGTGGCCAAGGATTTTAGTGACTCTACCTCTTCATGCCATCTCCCCTGGGCTCAGCAGTGCCTTCTGTAGGAGGTGGCGGGGCTCAGCCATGTGTATGCACATCAGTATCTCCTCTCTGGGCAGAGCCTGTTCATCCTCTCTCCAAATAGCAGGCCCTCAATAGACTTTGTTTTCATGGTTGCAAAGGAAGTGTGGGCTCCCAATTACACTGGCTAATGGGTGTGTGTGTGTGTGGTGTGGTGTGTCTCTGAGGGCAGGGACCAGGCCCCTTGTCTTTCTCTGCAGAGAGCTGGGCAGAGAGTTCATGCTCAGTTTCTACTTACTGATCAGTCTAGAGCTTCTCGTTTTCAAATATTCTTTGATTCTCGAGGAGGAAAGTTGAAGGTTCCTGTCTATCAACGTCTATCAGCATTTCTTGGGTATTTGTCATGGGAAGGATGGGAGGGTCGTATGCAGGCTCCCCTCTCCCTCCATCACCACCCATTAGCCGTGCATGGCGGGAGCATCACACACTGATAACAGGATTTTTCAGACAGGATCAGCCTCAGGGCCTCCCTAAAGCCTGTGTTAATCAGTGGAGTTGACACATGAGATGAATCCTTTTGGCCATCGCTGACCTCCAACTGCTAGGCCAAGGGTGTGGTGCCCGCTTTTCTAAAGTGTTCAGAATGGTGTCCCCTCTTGCTCACACACGGATACCGTGTCTGAGGGACCAACTTCAGGCCAGGACAAGAGGGCTTCCTGGGGAGGCAGCCGAGACACAAGTGGGCCTGTGGGGCTCCTCCTCCTCCCTCACTGAGGGGTCGTTCAGAAACACCTCTGCCTGTGTGTGTCACATGAGCATGGGGGAAGAGCCTTGTCTATCTTGTTTGTGGGGACATTGTCTTCACCCAGCACAGCGTAAGTGCTGATTCAGCAGAAACAGCCAGACTGTTAATCCTGAGATAACAAATGGAGGGGTGTGGAACCCAGAGCTAGAGTGGCAGTTGTGCGGCAGGTGACGACTTACTACTCTGGGGAGGAGAATGGCTGGGTGTGTGGAACAGGGGGAATGGGCATTCCTGGGGAGAGACTCCACCCCACTCCATTCAGCTCAGTTCAAGGAGCACTTGGCAAGACCTGTGCCAAACCCGTGGACATTGGGGGGTCCCAGATTCACTCATTGTATTCAGTTCTGCTCAGCACTCACTCTGTGCCCGTTGGCGTATAAAACATTGGTGAACCGGGCGGGGTGGTGCACACCTGTAATCCCGGCAGCTTGGGAGGCTGAAGGATCGAGAGTTCAAAGCCAGCCTCAGCAATGGTGAGGCCCTAAGCAATTCAGACCCTGACTCTAAATAGAATACAAAAAAGGGCTGGGGATGTGGCTCAGTGGTTGGGTGCCCTGGGGTACAATCCCTGGTATGAAAAAAGAAAAAAGAAAAATTGGTGATTCAGTGGGGGGGGGGGGACACAAGAACCAGCGCTTTATCTTCACAGAACTTATATTCTATTGGTAAATACAGAGAGAAGTAGAGAAAATACAAATTAATATAACACCAGGCCAGATGGGCTAGTTATATCTCAAGAACAACCTAAAACCTCAGCCACTGATCACAACTTATTTTTTGCTCCCTCAAAGTTTACTGCAGGTCCAGGTGGCTGTGGAGGCCCCCCGTCCTTCATGTGTTGGTCACTCTGCTATCGTGACATCTCCATGTCAATAGGTTCCCCATGATTTTCCCCGAGGGGAAAGAGTGCAGGGAATTCGGCGCTGTCTCTTGGAGGTGATGTGTGTCACTTCCCTGCTGACCACCAGGAGCTTGGAAGTCCAGTCCTTCCACGTCCTGAGCTGAAAATGAGCAGCAGTAAAAATACCCACCACAAAGGTGATTTCACGAACCAGGATGTGTGTACACAGAAGAAGAACAGAAGCCTTTGACAGAGTGTGTATCCATTTGCTAGGGCTGCCGTAACAAAAACCACAGGTGGGTGGCTTAAACAACAGAACTGTGAGGGCCTCCAGGGAGGGAGGTGTGAGTGGAGAGTTGGACAAGCAGGAGTGGCCAGAGGAAGAGTAGGAAGGGATGGGCCTGCAATGTCCCCTGAAGGCCAAGTGTGAAAGGCTTGGCCTCCAGCTTGGTGCTGTTGGGAGATGGGGGAACCTTTAATGGGCCTAGTTAGTTTCAGGGAGAAAACCCTTATAGGGGGCTTGGAACCTTGGTCCTTTTCTTTCTCTCTTTCTTTGCCTATTAGCTGCCATGAGGTGAGCATCTGCCCACAGTAAAACCACTTATTTATCGTGGGCTGATGTTATTTTATACATTTTGTACATGTTAATTAACAGACTCCTTGTGAAAATCTTCCGCATGTTATTATTGTTATTCTGTTTATACACATTTTGCTCGTGATGAACCTGAGGCTCAGGAAGGTTAAGTTACTTGCCCAACAATGCACAGCTAATAGGTACAAGGGCTGTGGTTTGAACCCACAAAGTCTAGCTCTGGACTCCCTTTAGCTATGATGGAGCTGTTGCCTTTCACTGAGGTTAAGGATGAGTCTGATCTGGAAGTCCTTATAGATACAAAGAAGCCTAGGCAACATTGTGTTCTGTCTCCCACTGCTTCAGAGTCAGCAAAGAACTCATCTTGTCTGCTGAGCTGTGACACATTGTGGTCCCTTGCTGCAAAGGATGTATTGTTCCCTTGCTTAGGTGAAAACGAGGCTCCCTGGGCATCAGCAGTCAAAATTTGAAGCCAGGCTCTGCCTCCTGCTCCGTGACCCAAATGAGTCCACTCTTTGCATGGGTCTCAGTCCTGCTCCTGAGCAGGACCCCCACTGCCCAGAGCAGGGTCCACTCTCCACTGTGTCTTGCAGTGCCTGCACCTTGGCCTCACTCTCAGGGCACAGCTCCAGGAAGGGACATGGGGAGGCTGCTCATGGGGAGGCAGCAGGTGCCTAATTTCCATTGGGAAGCATCACCCCAGAACTGCAGGCAGATCCTGGAGAATTTTCAGGGATAGTGACCCCCCAGGGCTGCAGTGAAGTCTTGGGGGGAGGGCGTGCACCATAGAGGTTTGAGCGGGTGCTACATTCATGCATTTCCCACTCATCGGCATCTTCTCTGCCAAGCGCGGTTCTCTGTTCAGTTTCTAAGGTAGACGAGGTCCCTCCTCTCATGGAGATTGCTGACGGGTACAGAAAGTCAGGAAGGAAACAAGTGATCTTATAGAAAAAGCTAGAAACAGATCGTTAGGAAGTGTTTGAAGGAAACACAGCAGACAGCGGTGGTGAGTGGCTGGATTGGGAGCTGCCTAGGGCAGTGCCATCACAAATGCCCCCTGAGAGGGATACAGAAGAATCCTCCACAAGAGGACGATGCTAGAATGTTCCATGCAGGGTGGGCGATGGTGGGAGACGAGGGTGGAGGGGTGGGCAGGTCAGTGCACAGGGGCCACTGGAGGGCAGTGAGAGGGCTCTGATAGGCTGCTGGGGCTTTAGCACATCCCATGGGCTGCCTTGTGGGAAGAATGAGGCAGGAGTGGAGGCCGGGGGAGGGCGGTGGTGGGCGGACAGTGGACAGGCAATGGGCAGGCGGTGGGCATGGGTGGAGGCAGAGGTGCATTAACCCAGGAAAAGTTGCTGAGATGAACGTCTCCTGGGAACTTGGAATTCATTTCGCAGGCTCCTCTGATATCCTGGGCTGTGCTGGGGCTGCCTCCTGAGAATCGGGAACTGGGGCACCTGTCAGGAGTGTGATCAGTGCCACATCAGGGCTGTGGGCAGGGGCTGGGAGACAGGGAAAGCCTGGGCACGGTGGGAGAGAACCTCCCTGGAGGCTGTTTGCACTAGATCTTTCTAAGATCAACAAGGCAGCTGCAGGCCTGCACCTCTCTGGTGGCAGGCGACATGCTGGGTCAGGCACATGCGTCATTCACTGGTCCCCTGCCTTATGGAATGGAAGACCAGGATTGCCAGATACTCCCATTTTTCTAATGAAGCCAGAAATCCAGATGTTTGCAAGAACTCTCCTGCTTTGTAAATGTTAATGAAGATTTCACATTTTCCCCAGCACATCATAGAGGCCACACTCAACATGACCATGGCAGCCTTCAGCAAGGAGGGAGAGGCGGAAGGTGACCCCGCTTTGGCATGGCCATGGAGAATTCAACTGCTGCTCGCACTGGGTCACCCCAGGCTGGGATAACCTGGAGGGCCAAGGTCCCCTCTGCAGCGAGACTGGGAGAGGGTGACACCTCACTCAGAGCGACAAGACAGAGAGATTAATAAAGATCCCAGCCCCTCCGACCTATCGCCTTCTGGCGCCAAATTATGCACGTATCCCATTATCATTACAGAGCTTTTGGGTTAATTGCAAATCAGGGAGTTGAGATTATTAATGGGAGTGAAAGCTGCAGGGGCCAGCGGAGACCCTGGCTGGAGTCCCACCCCTGGCTGGAGGGCCCTCCTGCTACCTGCTGACCTCCTTGTCACTCCCAGGTGGCTCTGCTCCTGAGCTCCCCCCTGTCGGCTTGCGCACGTGCCTTTGAACCATTTCCCAGGAACTCTTTGTAGCAGGAACATTAAAAGCAAATGTGCTCATTATACCTGATGGCGCACAATCCATGCAGAGGAAATTAGTAACGATTAGGGCGTCATTAGAGGGAGATGTCTCTCTTCACCCAAAATATTGATGGCAAAAAAAACCCAGCAGCGCAGATAACAAATGAATGAGACTAAGAGACACAAAGCACCGTGGTGATGATCAATGTTGTTCCGAATATACCCCAGACATCTCCCAAACAGAACCGCCGCAGCTGCTCCGGGTCTTTTCCTCCATTGCAAAAAAAGTGTTTGTATGTCCTGACGTGTTCTTTCCCTCCAGTGTTTTACCAAACTCCCTGGGACGTGGCAGTGGAGGAGTAGACTAAGTTATGTGGATTTTTATTTTTCAGAGGCCATGAACTGCTGGCCTAATCTTCTGCCTTCAGATATAATTAGCGTAATGCAAAAAAAAAAAAAAGAAAAAAAAAGCACTAACAACAGAAAACAACAACAACAACAAAATCAGACTAGATTGTCTTTGTACATATACCCAGATTTCTAGCTTCTCTAGAAGAACTGGATTATAGAGCAATGCTGGCCCAGTCTCCATGTGACAACAGTCAGTTGATATTGACTATTGATTGCCCTGTTAGATGCACTACCAGTTTACCTCAGTCCCTGCCACTCCTTATTGTTTCCTATTGTATTGGTAGAGTACAGTCCCTACTGTATTAGTGAGTAGCAGTTCCACTTATTTTAGCACTGACAATATCCCCTGGCCTTCTTCTCTCATTGAATGCCCAACTTCATGGGCATTTGAATTTGTAATCCTCATTGGGTTATCATTTTCCCTAGGATAATCCAACTAATGTTTCTCCGACTAGATTGGATTGTGTTCCTCATTTCCTCAAAATCCTTGCAGTCATTCCCCCATCACCACCACCATCCACCATCACCACCATCGAGAAGCATCCGTAGGTTAAAGACCAAGCAAATTTCAAAGCCTATGCTTGTCCTTTGTCTCTTACAGTGTTCCATGCACTTCAGAGTGGCTCTCTGGAGCAACCTGCTGTTCCTCTCTCCCCCCTGTACCGTGAGATTCCAGAGGGCTGGCTCACCCTATGGCCCGCCATGGCCATCCGCTCCCCAGAATCCAGCCACCTTCGCTCTTAGCAAGTAACTCAATAGAGCTCTATTGAATGGATGCACCAGGCAGCAGACTAATTTCTTTTTCCTCACGCAGTGTGTGATTTCTAATTGAGTTCCCAGACTTGGCTAATGTGCTGGAAGAGCATTAATTCTCACCAAGTGCTTTAATTAGGTCTGGTGTTCCTGTCCAGGGCCCGCCAACTGTAGGATCCTTAAGGTCTGCCACTCATATCTTGATCTAACGTTGCTGCTCACTTTTAGACTGGCTGTTCCCCAGGTCCCCACACCTCCAAGGTGTCTTCCGTCTTCCCAGATTAATCAGTTTAATAAAAGATATGTTTACCAGGTCATTAGACTTGTTTATGAGAAAGAGAACAGATTTGGCTGGAATCAAGCACCCAGGTCTGTGGAGCCCCACTCCTCTGGCTGTTGCAAGATTTCAACAAGGGGCTGTATGTTGGCTTTGCCTGTAGAAGAGTGCACGTGTCTGAATGTGTGACCCAATAAAGTGACACAAACTGAACATTATTTATCAGCACTCAGATCATGAATCAGAGCATGACAGCATTCCAGAACCTTCCAGAGACTCCCTTCTGGCCACTAAGACCTCCCTAAGAGTAACCATTGTATGAACTTCTAATGGGATGGAAGAGTTTTCAATGTTTTTGTGCTTTCTATATATGGACTCAAAAAGTAAGCCTTATTTAATTTCTTCCATGCAGTGCTATGCACATAAGATTCATCCACATCTTCAAATGTGGTTATAAATCATCTGTTCTCATTGCTGCATACTTATACTCACCCATCAGACTAGACCACCATTTATCTGTCTATTCTGCTATTGACGAGCACTTGGGTTTTTTTTCCCCCTAAGTTTTTGGCAGCTATGAACACTCTAGTCCATGCGTTCTAGCGAGCACACGTGTAGATGTCTGCTGTACATATTCCTAGGAGTGGTATTACTGGGTCTTGGATTAGCACTTATTCAGCTTTGATGCAGTCTGCCAAAAAAGTTTTCCAAAATGGTTGTTACTCATTAATTTTTAAGATTTATTCCTTCTTTAATTAATTCATCCAATAATGACTTAACACCTGCTTCGTGCAAGCCATTGTGCTAATTGCTGGAGAAAACATAAAGATGGATAAGAACTAGTCATGACATTCACTTATTTTAAAACTGTCAGTGGGTACTCGTTGGCTGTAGGATAGAATCCAAATGCCTTAGCTTGGCACAAAATCCTCTCACCAATCTAGAGTCAAGCTAGTTCACCAGGCCACAGGTCTGAAGCTCAAGTGAGTCCCATGGATAGGACTTTGGGTCACTTTCCCCAACTTCACCCCCTTTCAGCTGGAAGCAGCTTGGAGGTGTCATTGCCCATTTTTCCATAGAAATGGGACGTAGAAATTGACAGCAGGGAAGTGTGACAGTGTCCACTTTATGCTGTGAATACAGTCCTTGCTGCTCTGCTACTACAACTTATTTTAAAATGGACCTGTTTCTTTCTCTTCCTCTCCCCCTGCTCCTCCCCAATCTCTCCCCCTTCCCTAATCTCAGGGCAAACAGGGTCACCTTTCTTCCCCATGTTAGGCAGTCGTATCTGTCCTTGAGAATACACCCAACATAAGAACGAAGTCATCCAGGCTTTGGGGGTGGCACCAGAAGACCTCAGAAATGACTGCCTCCCAAATTAACAAGTGAACTCCAACTCCAACAGAGAACGCGTGGAACACAGCCTTTGGGTCACCTCTTTAAAAGCCCCCTGTTCCTGCTGATGGGCAAGAATCACAGCCTCTGGGACAGGAGCCCCCTTGTTTCTCCTTTGCTAGCAAAGCAATAAACCTTCCTTTTCCTTTTTCTCAAAGAGAGAGAGAGAGAGAGAGAGAGAGAGAGAGAGAGAGAAGAATTTCATGACTAGGAAGGGCCGTGTGAACGAGAGCTGGACAGGCACTGGCAAGAAGGTGAGCTGCCTTATCCCATCTACCATGGGCCACTGGGTTTGTGGGTGACTGACATGAGGAAATATGGACCCAGAATGCCACATCTAATATTTTAAGGGAAGATGCTATAAATTTAGGTTTGATGTAAACTCTCCTAATTTCTAGAGTTAAACACTATTAAAAAAATTAAAATGCTATCCTGGCCAACACCAAACCAACCAACCATAGTTATCAGCTGGCTTAAGTACAAACTGCCATTTGTAAACTATGCACCACCAGACTCTTTTCCTAGACTCTCCCTTATTCCTCCTACCTCCCTGTGCTCATGCCTCCTCCGAGCCCAGTACAGACACCAGGCCTTTCATTTTCACCTCTCTGCAGCTTTGTTCCATTCCTCTGTGAGGATCTTTCCCTTCTTGTCCAGCCAGCGGTTGCTGCTCTCTTGAGACCCAGTTCAGACCCTTGTCACCTCCACACCCTCTCTCTTGTGTAAGTTGCCACACTACCTGACCTCTACCTTTACCCAGTGTCTGTCTCACAGCCCACAGTGATTGCTTGTCTGTTTTCCTTACTTGTTCCTCCAGGGCCGAGAGCTGAGAGCTTACTTATCTTGGTATCTCTAGCATCTGGTTCACAGGAGGAGCCCATAAATGTTTACCGAGTGAACCAATTGTTTTCTGAGCATCTATTCCCTTTTCTTCCATCTCGTCCCGGTTTTGATTTAGGGATCCTTCATTTTCCCATATCATGGAGGTAGAAGCCAGGCCAAAGACATTCAGGAAATCAGCTTTGCCTGGCCTCAGGGGTGGCCTAACAGAGAGCAGGCGATTGGACCCCCTCTCCAAGTTTAGGTAAACTTCAGTGCTTCCAGGTAAGGGAAAATAGGGATGGAGCATCTGGCTGCAATCCTGCTACCAGGTAAAGCCCGAGATTGATGCCAACTCAAAGAAGACAGGAACTAGAAAATGGGAGAGACTGAGTCTTGATAATATCCCTGGAGCACCCGAATCCGCCCATGCCGGAAGAGACACTGTCCTGGCCCTTTCATTGAGAGTAATCAGTTAATAAATTCCTCCTTTGGCTTAAAACTTGAGATAAATTTTTACCTTTCACCAATAATTGGAAAAGGACATAGAAAAGTCCCTAAAATACAAATCCAGAGCATAAGAATTTCATCCAATATTTATGTGAAAAAGAATGCACAAGAGTTAGGAATCCCATTCACAAGAGGAGCTGCAATCATGTTGGACAGATGAGGAGTACCCAGGAGGGGAGTGGAGATGGTGATGTGGACAGTTATGGGAACTCGTGTTGGAGCCCGTGAGGACAAACGAGAGAGTGCGAGGCAGGTGAGGTTGGAGCAGCCTGGGAAGAATTCATGGAGGAAATGAAATCTTATTCAAATAGCTGTGTATATATGTGTGTGCACATAGGTGTCTGTGCTTATGTAATGTGTGTGCTCATGTGTACTTATATATAAATGTATATACACGTACAGGTCCAAGGCAATGTTAGCATTAAACAATACCAAGTTTCATCTTCAAGAAGCTTATAATTTAACAAGGGGAAACATATTCAAAACAAATAACTGGACAAAGAAAATGATTGTCAGGTTGTAATAAGTGCTAGAAAAGAAATAAACAAGAAATCACAGCGAGATCCTGTTTTGTAGAAAGAGCTCAGGAAAGCCTCTTTGAGGACATGGCATTGAAGTTGACAAGCAAGCTGTGACAAAGGTCCAGCCATGTGAAGAGCCAACCTAAGAGGGGCTCAGGCAGAGGAGACAGCACATCCTAGGGTCCTGAAGAAGGCATGTCCTTGGTGTTTTCATGGAAAGAAAGGCCAGTGGGACTGGCACTTGGTCAGTGAGGGAGAGAGTCCCCATGCACTGGCTGGAGAGTCAGGCGGGGAGGAGATTGTGCAGTGCTTTGTTGACTGTGGTCAGTTGTTTGGATTGTATGCCTTGAGAAGTGGGAAGGCACTGAAAGATTTTGATAGGATAAAAGGTGTGATTTATTTGTGTTTTTAGGTCATTTTGGCTGGTGTGGAAAGAATACCTGTAGGGGACAAGAGCAAGTGCCTGGAGATCAGGCAAGAAGCTACTGAGTGAAAGATATGTAGCTCAAAGCAGAGCTAGGAACGGAGAGAAGTGCACATACTTGGAATCTCTTTGGAAGTAGAATAAACACAACTTTCCCATGGATTAGCAATTGAGGAAAAGATCTGAAGCCACAATATCTCTGTTTCTGGCTCCAACATCTTGGTGGATGGTGGTTCCACTTTTTGAGATGAGGAAGACTGATGAGAAGCCAGGAGTGATTGGCAGCTTGAAGTTCAGCTTGAACATCTGGCATGGCCTTGGTGAGAATAAAGGATGGGGACAAGGGACCATGGAGTTGCCTGGCTTTAGGAGGGAAGGTCAGCAGGGGGTTGGCTCATGTTGGTAAGTACTTGGAGATGGTTTTCCTTATTGATGGCATTTAGCCATGTGAACTTTGTTCAAAGAAACAAGGCTTGATTTGTGTTAGGGAAAAAGTTATTTGGGGAGATTTGATCAGTAATTCTTTCCGTGCAGTTAAACACAGCAGCCCAAGATTGAGCGATGGTATAATTTAATAATGCACAACGTGCCACTGAGATGCAGTCTGGCTAACAGGAGTGATTAATAGCCACACACTGCAGCTGCGACTCACTTTCAGTGATGGCACAGGAAAGGGGGTTGCAGAAATTCCCATTAAGCTGTGACAACGAGGTCTAGACTTTTGTCCTGGATGCTGTACTAGGTAAGATCCATGGTGTATGCACAGGATGAAAAATTATACCACACACACACACACACACACACACACACACACTCACACACACACAGAGCCTCTGCAAGGTCAGAAAAACTAAGTCAGACAACTTTTTCAACTCTTAGTTGGATGTGGTAAATGACCGAGTATGTACGGATGAAGTCAGGATTCCAAATTCTAGTTCCACCTTAGCCAATAAGCCATGTTCTCTTGGACAAGTTAATCCCTCCTCTATGCCTCATTCATTCTTTCTCTTAGGAAGTACTTACTGTCAACTACATATCAGGTAGTGTGGAGGCACAGGTGACATCACAGTGACCGTATACACCTGCCTTCTGCTGTCTGGGACTTTCCGTCCATGGACTCACCAGGTACCAATGTTCTCATCTGTTTAGTGAGTTCTGTGGACTAGATGGCCTTCCCAAATTCCCTGTATTGGGAAATTTTCTAAAGATACAAGTAGACATCAAAATTTATAAGCTATTCCTTTAGACTTTTAATTAATTTTCTTTAAAGTTTCTACTATTTTTTCCCCAATAATATTTTCTCCTATAAAACTTCAAACAGAATGTATCATGCAGTCAATAATCTCTCTATTACAAGTTCCTCTAGTAATACAGGGGGGAAATTAAAGTTATTATTACATTCAGTAGTTCTACGATTCATGTTTTATTTATATCTTACCATTCTCTAAATCATAACGGCTGCTACTGGCAGACAGCAGTCATTTTGTGATTGTCAATGTTAGCATGTGGCATCCAGCCTTATGGAAAAAATGATGACAGTCTGGAAGAAAACCTTGAAGGTCAAAATGGTCATTTTTTCTAGTAAATACTGTATCACTCACCCTCTCGAGGGCAAAGAGGAAAACACTGTGTGGAAAAACAGATGTTGATGGTTAAGAGACAAAAAATAATTCAGCAAGATTTGGACTCTAAATGTAAAGAAATTTTATGAATATTCTAGCCCATTTGTGGAGCTTATATTTCCATTTTTATGTGTGTTCAAGAGTGCCATTCTATTTTCATGTCTACAGATGCATAAATTGTGCTTTTGATAATTATAAAATGAAAATTCTAGGTGACAAGAAAAGATGGCAAGGCTATCCCAGGAATGCAAAGTTGGTTTAACAGAATAGGAAAAAAAAAAACAAAGCAAAATTTATGATCATTTCAAAAAATGCTGAATAAGTATTTAAGAATCCAAAATGAATTTCTGATTAAAGTTCCCAGCCAACAAATAGAATAGAATTTTCTCAATTTGATAAAAGGTACCTAAAAACCCCAAATACAATGAATTCCACATTTTTAAAGATTTCACAGGTAAGTGGGATTGTGCCATATTAGCAGAATAGTGGTTACCAGGGGCTGTTGGCTAGGAAGAAAGGGAGATACTAGTCAAAGAGTAATAAACCTTCAGTTATAAGATGAATAAGTACTAGAGACCTAATGTGACTATTATTAATTATAGCATGGAGGTTATAATTAGTAATAATATGTTTTTTAATTACAATTTGCTAAGAAAATAGACTTGAGTGCCCCCACCATACACAGAAACTGGTAACTATATAAGGTGATGGATAAGTTAGTTAGCTTGATTGTGGCAATCATTTTACAGTGGATCCAACATCATTATATCTCAGTAAAACTGGAAAAAACACAAACTTTCATAGATGAAATAAATTCAAGTGACATATTAAAAATACTAAACATACACATACATATTTTGTTTTGAGGTTCTATATTCTTGATTGGTTTTCATAGTCTGAATTTTCTCTCAAATGTTAACATTACTATATTTCCAGTTTATATCTATTCTCAACAAAATGTTTTGATTATAATCTGACTTTATATATAGGATTCCTTGTCAGGGGAAAAGCCAGAGGAAATGACTATTCAGTTTATACATATTTATAATTCTCATTCTAAGTAAATAAAGTGCTATTCTGGCTTAAATTTTAAGGACACACATAATCACACAATACTATAGCTAGCATCATACTTAATGGTGCAATATTGAATGCATTTTCCCTAAGACTGGTAACAAGGCCAGATTTGCCTATTCTTACCACTGACAATCAATGTAATACTGGAGGTACTAGCTCTTTCAATGAGGAAAGAAAAATTTAAAAGTATAAAGACTGGAAAGAAAGTAAAATTGTTATTTACAATTGCTTCCATAGAAGGTCCCAGGGAAACTATAAAAATCTGCTAAAATTAATAAATGCATTTGAGATGGTTTCATGGTATAAATTAAAGTTGATATATAAAAATAAGATGTATATTTATTTATAGTTGCCCTTTGTTCCTGAAGGTTCTGCATCTTCAAGTTCAAGCAACTGGGGGTTAAAAACATAAAATATTTAGGAATAAATTTAACAAATATATACAAGACCATTTCACTGAAAACTAGAAACTATTGTTGAGAGAAATCAAAGGCATCCAAAGAAATGGTGAGCTATACCATGTTCAGGGATGGGAAGATTTGAAACTGTTCTGATTTCAGTGACCCTCAAATCATCCTAAAGGGTTATTGCAAACTCAAACAAAATCCCCGTAGGCTTTGAATGTTTTTTTGGCAAGTTGTTAAAATTTAGATGAAAATACAAAGAACTAAAATATCCAAAGTAATCTTGAAATAAAGAACAAATCTAGAGGACTTTTACTACTTGCTTCCAAGACTTGCTGTAAAGCTACAGTAAGGACAGTGTAGTATTGGCACAGAGTTGACAAGTAGATCAATGAAATGGAATAGAGAACTCAATTATGCAGTCAACTGATTTCCCACAAAGGAAACAGAACAAATGAAAATATTTTTCTCAGTTGTACAAGAAAAGTTATATACCCATATCATTAAAAAGGGAGCACCATTTTAACCTTATACCATACATGAAATTCAGTTCGAGATGTAGTTAGATGTAAATGCAAGGAATAAAATCATAAAGCTTTTAAAGAAGCAGGCACAGATTTTTATAAACAGGTCACAGAAAGCAGTGTTAATAAAAGAAAAAGATCAATAGAGTTCATCTAAATTAAAGCTTCTGCTCATCAAAGGGTAAAATGTAACAAAATGAACAGGCAAGTCGTAGGTAAGAAGAAAATATTGTCAAAACACATATTTGAAAAAGGCCTGGGTATGTAAATAAATAATAAAAAGACAAGAACAATAAAAAGACAAACAACATAATTAAAATGGGCAAAAGATTTGAATAGACACACACACACACACACACACACACACACACACACACATATATATATATAATAAACACATGAAAAATGAACTACATCATTGGTCACTAGGGAAAAGCAAGTCAAAAGCATAATGAGATACGACTTCCTAGCTACCAGAATAGCTCACACTGAAAAGACTGACAATATCAAATATTGTAAGGTTGAAGGTACTTAAACCCTCTTATATTGCTGATGAGAATGTAAAATTACCATTTTTGAAAAAAATCCAGTGATTGGTTAAATGACTAAATCCTATGATCCAGCAATTCTACTTTTAAGTATTATCCCACAAGAACTGAAAATATGTATCATCAGAAAGGTTTGTGCGGAAAGGTTCATGACAGCTTTATTAGTAATACTCATGACCGTTGTCCACCAGCCAAATGGATAAACAAGCTAGTGTATTCAATCAATGCTCTATTGCTGAAGAATAAAAAAGGAGTGAACTACTAGCATAGGTAATGATATGGATGAATCTCACAATTGTCATTTTGGATGCAATTAGCCTTCCATAAGTAGAGCTACTCATATGACATTCTAGAGGACAAAACTAAGCTACTGTTGGGAATCAGAGCAGCAGTCTCAGGGAATGGGATGATAATTTAATGGAAGAGGCAATCTGGGTGGGCTTTTGGGTTCACAGGTGTACGATTTTGTCAAGACTCATGGATTGTGCTTGAGATTAGTGTGTTTTATTGTGTTTTACTTTTGATTAATGTGTATTCTTTCTACAGACTAATGGGGTTCATGTGCTAATTCAACACTTGCATTCAGCATGCACGTACCAAATCCAACCTCCCTTTATTCTACTCCCACCCTTCCCAGCCTCTGGTAATCACTCTTGTACATTCAGGAGAACTCTTTAAGCTTCCACATATGAGAAAGAACATGCATACTTGTCTTTCTGCATCTGGCTTATTTCATTTAATATAAGATCTTCTAGTTTTATCTACTTTGTTGCAAATTATACAATGTATACAATATATATTATAATATGTATATGAAACCATATTACATATAATGTAATGAAATATCATATAATAATTCCATATATATGTTAAATCCTAATATATAACATATATTTGTATTTCATATTTTTATTTATTCATTCATCCATTGATGAACACCTAGGTTGATTACATATCTCAGCTACTGTGACTAGTATGTGCATTTTGTTATATGCAAATTTTATTTCAAAACAAATGAACTATAAACAAATATTGGCTCCCTGCTAATGAAATCCATGGAGAACTATTTTGAGGTAAATATATAATGTCTTCAAGTTACTTTGATTTAACCTCAAAATAAGGAGTAATAAAAGAATAAAAAGATGGATAGATGGACAGATATATGATCAAGCACGCATAGCAAAATGTTCATAGTAGAATCTTAGATGCTGTGGTTCACTGTAAAATTCCTTTAACTTTACTATGTGTTTGAATGTATTCACAACAAAATTTTGGCAATAAAAGAACTCCATAAGATCTTTGGAAAAAGAAAAAATTCCATAGCTGTCATTCACATCTGGATGAACTCGTTGGCTCTGAATCTCCTGGAATATTGAAAGCAATGTGACCTTTTGTACTTGAATGGGTGCCTTGCAGACCTCCAAGATCATTACCAGTGTTGGTCATTGAACTCTGCAGAACGGGCAGCAGACAGCATACCCCCACCCCCTCATTCCTAGTACAGCTTTGATGACCACATAAAATAACCAAACAGCAGACACAGACGGCACTTTACAGAACATGACTTAAAAACTCCCCGATTACATATTTACTCCAAACCCGTCAGAAAGTAGATGGCTGTGGGTCTGTAATGAGGGCTGTTTGAAAGTCAAGTGTTCAGCAAATTTGGCCAGTGGGCACTTAGGGAGTTCCAGCCTTGGAATTATCAAGTACAGGAATGCAGGCGGCGGAAGAGTCTGCTCTACCCCACTCCAGTAATACCTGCCGGGGACACACTCCCAGCCCTGCAAGCAGCGGGCTCCAGAGCCCACACCTGTCCTGGGGATGGTTACTTGGAGCACAGGGCTTCTTGGGGTAAGCCCAAAGATGAGTGTGTGATACCGGGGATGGGTGTGTGTGTATGCAGGGATAAGCAATTGTAAGGGAGAGCAGAGCCTGCGATTCTGATAGTCTGCTTCATTATGTTTCCTTTTTCTTATTTATTTATTTATTGGCACTTAATCTTGAGTCACATCTCAGTCCTTTTATATTTTAAATTTTAATTTTAAGACGGGGTCTCATTAAGTTGCCTAGAGCCTCCCTAAGTTACTGAGGCTAGCTTTGAACTCGTGATCCTCCTGCCTCAGCCTCCCAAGCCTCTGGGATTACAGGTGTGCACCAGTGTGCCCAGCAGTGTGTTTTCTTAAAGTGCAGTGGCGCTAGCCCCAAGGCCATGAGGGCTGAAGTCTGGTCCTGGCTGGAATCAGGGGTGCATGGACAGCTCAGAGAGGGAGGCAGGAGCCATGGCTTATGACTTTCTTCTGTGTGATGTAGGGCGGGCCTCTTTCCCTGTCTGTACCACAGACCCCTCTTCTGCAAAATGAGGGTGCTTGGATTTCTAACTGGGAAGTCTTAAGGCTCTGTGATCTAACTTCACTGTTCCTTCCAAACTAAAACTCATCATTCATTTAGACACCGTAGGTGATGAGGTTAAAAAAGAAGGAAAGCCTTTGCTTGTGCCAGAAATTGGGTCTACTCAATGCACTAACATGGTCATCTCTGTAGTAACAGATGCCCTTTTAAAAAGAGATTCTAAGAATATGTGTTTTGTTTGATGGGACACAGTATTGAACACCTGCAATGTGACAAACTCTTTGCTAATCACTTGGAATATGTTCATTTAATTAAATAACCTTGGGTTTTTTTCATGGGAATTATTCCCATTTCACAGATGAGCAAACAGAGTCTTGCAGGGGTTGATACCTTGCCCAAGGCCACACAGCTGATAAGGAACTGAGCCCAGGGCTGAGTTCTTTTCTCTCTTGCCACATGGAAGCCAACCCTACAAAATTAGTCTACCACCCTATACAACCACCCTTAGTATCTTGATAAATATGTATCACACTTCTTGAAAGACATATCCATCTCTGCGTACATCTTCCATAAATTAAAATGTGAAAATGAATTGTTAGTTAGTTGCCATTTGGTAAGAATGTCAGGTTAAGAGAAGAGAAACAAAAGGTATCTATGAAAAGAATCGATTCTCCTAGTCAGAGAAATCACTGGACCCATCAGCTGAACCCCACAGCCTCAGTGGCCCAGCCTGGCTCTGATCTACCAGCGCAGGCTGGTGAGGTCTGTTTTCAAACAATAGTTGACCTTAATACTTCTCCAAGGACCACTGTTTTATTTCTAGATTATGTTCAGTGGCTCTTTAAATTGCCAAACTGCTTTTCTCCACATTGCACCAAGTCAAGTAAAAGAAAAAAAAAATACCATTTCTCTCTGTGTGTCCTTAAATGCCAAGTTTAGCTCTATGCAGGTTTTTATGACTGTTATAAACCCTCCACCTCAAGCTTACAGCGGTGGTAGATCTTTAGTGCGGTTACACAAACACGGCTGCCATAATAAAGCACGTCTTATTTGATATTATATTGTATCAGAAGCATTAAATACACATTAAAGGGGTGTTTTAAGGCTCTTTGCAGTAAGTGGCAGATGTTATGAATAATAACCTGCGAAATCCTTCTGAATTCTAAAAAGGTGTGTTCCATAAAGCTTTCATATAAATCTTTAATAGAGCAGAAACACATTGAGCAGTGATTAGAGGAAATCTCTAATCGTATTAAGCTATTAGAGATAACTGGAGAAGGATTGGTAGCCTCAAAAATAAAATAAAAGAAAGCAAGAAAAAGAACACATCATGCATATGAAGGGGCTCCTATTTAAGCCCACTGACAGTTCTTTACTGGAGGGAGCCGGGCAGTGCTGGGTACACTCGTGTAGCATAAAACCCAAACTGCCATAATTCACTGAAATTTATGTAAATGAATATGCATTCCTTTATATGAAAAATCGTCAACATCTGTGTTCCATTTAAACACCCTGATTTAATGGGGTCACCAAGAGATAAAGAGCAGGGCAGTGGTGGTGGTGGGGGGGAGGGCAGGAAATGACCTCATCCACCCTCCCCTTAGACTATCTTGAAAAACAAATAAAATAAAATATAGGTTACAGGCAAACTAAACAGCGTTGAAAATATTGTCCCAGAGGACTCCGGCTTCCCAGGAAGCAGAGGTGTTTAAGGAGAGAGACAAGAGCCAGCTGCAATAAACCGGCTCAATAAAACTTAATTAACCCCTTGGGGTCTTTACAAGGAATCTGTCAGCAAAGAGAAAACCTGAGATCCTGGTGCCTGCCACCAAAGGGGTTAAACTGGCTTCTCCAGATAAAGGGGTAGACAACCCAAAGGGACTAGTGATTGAACGTGCACACATCTGGATTCACACACACTCCACTTGGCCATGCTTGGCTCCTACCTAATGTAGGGAGCAAGGGTTAATTAGCTTTGAGCCCAGGGTCTCAGAGTGAAGACCTGTTGGGGGACTGCACTTCTGGGTATCTCATCCAAACCTCTATCCACTGCAAGAGGCCTTTCAGTTCTACTTGAATAGAAGGGAGCAGACTCGTTTTCCTGGTGACCCATTCCTTCCCTGGATCAACCAGACTGACGTGAGCAGGTCTTCCTTACGCCCGTCTTCCCATGACTACCAGCCATAGATCTGTTTCTCTGGCAAGTCCTCGTGCTTTCTTTATCTTGGGGAGATTCAGGATGAACCAAACCAAGTTCAATGTTTTATTTTTTGTATTTCCTTCCAGACTCTTTCTAGATGTTTAGGTATAAACTTCTAGTCTTAAATAAAAATCAGAGGGTGACCAGAAGTTTTCAGTCTCATGAAGAGCAAAGTATATGTTCCCAAACACATGTAATCTCAAGTTAAAAATGCTGATGATCCCAGAGATAGGGATTGGGGGAAACCAAAAGAAGAGAGTGTTTCCTGATGAGCAATCAGGGAAGGCTTCCTGGGAGAAGTGGCATTTGATTTTGGTTCATCATAACTCAGGGGGAAATCAGTTACTCAGTGATGCATGGCCTTATGGTCTCCACCATTCTTTAATTCAATGCATTATGCTAAGGAAATAGGGTCACCATAGTCCTAGCTTGTCTTAAGATGATGAACTTTAAGCTCAGAGCCTATGGTACGAAAGAAAACTTGGACTTTCTTTGCTTTATATTGATTTTTTAATGCAACTAGTATTCATTTTCTACTTACAGAAGCGTTCTGAAACTTCTTTCAAAATAAATTTAAGTTTGAAAATGGTGAATTAATCTGAAAAAAATCATAAAGTAATAAGAGGTATGATGTGACTCATCATGAGTGTGGCATTCAAGGCAGCTGCAGTCTGGGAAGGTCACACTGGGCTTTGGAGAAACTGATGGGAAACAGTGTCCCTGTCCTCTGCTAGCCTTCAAAATGCTGCCCGAGGGGCAGATGTCTGTAGAGAAGAGTCAAATTTCTTCGGCCAGCCCTCCTTTCTCTGCAGACCCCACAGAGGGTGTGGGCGGGCTGGGGCTGGAGTCTGCAGCTCCCAGAGCCCAGCGGATCAAAGGTTTACAGCCAAGCTGCCGGAGGGTGCCCGGCCCATGGCAATAAAAGTGAGCTAATATTATCCTGCAGCAAGCGGGTTCTCCTGAGCACAGCAGATCCGCAGGCCACAGCTCACCTGGGCAGCTTGGGAAGCGGGGTGGGGCAGGGCCCATCTTAGCGCACCAGGGAAGCGGCAGCCACTTGGGCAGGGTGTGCTTCTTGACCAGGGCAACAAAAGGAAGGTCCACTGGTCACTCAGGCTTATTCCATCCCTGCCGCTGAGTCAGTCTGTGCTTTGGGGCCAGCCACTTGCCTTCTCTGTATCCGATTTGCCTTCGCAGGATGGTGGGTTATCAAGGCTGTCATTAGCTTGGGCACCATGACCAGTCCACTGGAGAGAGAGTCTATTCAGCTTCTTGTGCATCTTGGAAATGGTGAACTTCAGGATGCTCACCCAGTCACTCAGCATATTGATGGACAGCTTGATGGTTTAAATCCTAGGGGATCTTCCTTCCTTTTGTCTAGCTCTTTGGCTTTTTGGTACAGAATTAGTTCTCAGCCCATTTTCTTTTGCCTCATCTTGGCCCACTAAACCCGCTTCCCATTGTTCAAGGAGGCGAGGCAGAGCTCTTGCTGTCTGGCCCCTCTTGAGCCCAAGAAGCACTGGGCAAAGACTCAGCTCTCAGCAAGAGAGTGGGGAGAGAGCAAAGGGCCCCAGTGGACCACCAGTACGCACTGGCTTACTGTGGAGCTTTGGTTGGTCTAACAAGTCAGTGAGCTCTTATGCTCTGGGACCATCTTGCATAATGTACCCAGACTTTTTATGGCCAGCGTATCCCTGGGAATTCTGCAGATTTATCTCTGAAGCACTGGAAATTTTGATTTTGTAAATGACCCTGTTTTGACCAAGCTCAAAGACCCCCCCCCCCCAAACAGAGTAGTTTTGGTCCAGTGGCAATATCATATAAAATGATATTGTCCCATGAGTGATTCTTATCCTGAGGGGAAAGACTATTAATTATCTGAGAATGTTCTGATCTTTCTACTTTTTCACCCTCATATCATCTATCTCCTAGTGTTAAGAGTTGCTAACTCCTTCTGAGTTTGTTCTCCTTCCAGGAAACCATCTCTAACAGGATGGATGGTCTTGGACAAATCACTTGCCCCTCAGAGCTGTAGTTTCCTTACCTATAGACTAAGCTGGTTCAATTAGTAAAGCCCACAGAATACATGTTAACGGGATCTTAGAGATTTCCCGTGGCCCTTGGATTTGCTGGTGAATTTCTCCATTAATCTGCCACAGAAGTCATCATCACATACTCCAGAGGAGGTAAGTTCTCTTCTCTAGAAGTTCTTTTTTTTTTTTTTAAATAGTGATCTTTCATTGAAATTTGTTTTTGAGATTTAATTCTACTTTCATTTGTTAATATTTTTACTTATTTAATTAGGTCTATATGACAGCAGAATGCATTTTGATTCATTGTACACAATTGTAGCTCTGTAGGTTCTTAATGGTGAGGGTTTAGGCTCCTCTCTGGGGGCATCAGACAACCCATTCGTTCATTCCCAAAGGGAGTTTCTGAGTCAGGCAAAGGGACTGTGCTGATAATTTCCATGAAGTCCTGCTCCAGATTTAGGGCTTGTCCAGATCCCTTCAAATGACCCATCAAGGGCGGTACCGTGAACTTTGGGACTGCTCTGATGGTGCCCCAGCTAGAGCGTGAGTCTTCCCTGATCCTGATGAGGCATCCTCACTGGTCCATAACTGTCTAGAGGGAGCCCCACGATTGCCTGCACAACTGCAGTGCCCAGAAAAGCTTACTGGGCTCACGGAAACACGTGGGGTAAGCAGAGTGTTGTAGAACAAAGAACACCAGGCAGTGCGCGATGAACAGGAAGTCTCAGCTTTAATACCTTCATGTTGCCTGGCCGGGTCTGTTATTAACTTCTCTGGCTTTCAGACTCCTGATTTATAAAAAAGGTAGGGTTAATAATGCCTGCCTCGGTGGTTTCTCTGAGGATCCACTAAGATAATGTGTGTGCAAGTGCTTAGTCAATTGTTAGGTGGTGTTCACATGTAAGGGATTTTGTTCTTTGTAAGAGTGGGAGGGGTGGTGCCAGCTGGGGTCCCCCAAGCCCCAGAGCCTCCTGAAGGAATCAGTCTCCATCAGTAACATTCCAACACATGGAAAACCATGTGAGCCCGAAAGCTAATAACCAGATCAAAAACGACAGGCCTGAGGAGGGAAGCCGACCTGGGAAATGTGTTATGAGCTGATCAGAAAGGAGAAAAGAAATAAAGTCATTAGCTTAATTAAGGGGCAGGAGGGAATGATGAAACACATCTCCAGCAAAACCAAATTAAGCATTTAGAAGATATTAAAAATGCATTTGAACTCCACTGGTGCTGCAGTTCTAATAATATTTTCGAGGGCCATAGTCAGTTATCAGGTCAATCGGAAACCAAGAAAAGGCACGATTTCGCTCTGCCTCACATCTCTGCCATCCCAAACCTTCTCCCAGCTAAATATTTGACTTCCTGTCCCATGCTACAGTCTTCTAACCACTCCCTCCTCAACGATGCCCCAGGGCTATCATGTTACTGGCAAAAATTTATACCTTTTGGCAAATCTGGCTGGTATTTCTAAAGCCTCAGGATCTTGATTTATTTTGATTATTGGGTTCCCATTTTGAAGACAAGTTAAAAAATTCAACACAATCCTGTTTTTGTTCATGAAACAATCATCTCTTTATATAGAATTCTGCTGTGGGATTGAGTGTGTGTGTTTATATTTATATTTGCAATCATGTGAGAATGAAAAAAGAGTATAAGTAGTACTGTTAACAGGAACATGAACAGTAGTAACAGCATTTATTAGACACTTGGTGTGTGCCAGGCACTGTTCTAAGAATATAATGTAACTTAAATTATTTAACATTGACTATTATGGAATCCTTCTAGTATTTTCAATACTATTACAAAGGATGAAAGGGAGACATTAGTATTTCCATTATTATCATCTTATATACATAAGAAAACTTAGTAATGCAAAGTTGTCACAAGCTAATGAGACTAGAATGGAGGTGTCATGCCTATGATAGAATATGTGTCATGCATATGATTTTGTAGTAATTCAAGTAGAGGAAACGGTGGAATCAGATGTTACAATGGACCAGACAAGCTCAAAAAACACTGGACACAAAAAACAGTCTCGCATTTGTCATCAAAACCATCAGTAAGCCTATTAGTTTTTTCCAAGAGACACCTTGAGTCCACTGATGCCTGTTCATCTTCGTGTGATCACCCTGTCATGGTGAGCCAACTCAGAGGGAGACAGATCACTGTGGGATCCATGGCATGAGGGGCTTGGGAGAGTTTCAATGGGAAGTACTTGAAGTCTAGGCTGGATTTGGAAATATTGCTGGAGAATTTGGGACCCACAAGTCAACCCCAGCAGGAAGTAGGAAATAAGGGCTAGACTTATGGAAAAGAAGTGGTAGAAGGCTTTCAAATCCCATTCTCACTACATGAAGAACCCCAAGGAGATGTATTAGCTCAAGAGGCAGAGAATTTGCCCCAGGCATGACTGTGTCTTGAAACTCTAGGGATGTCCTTGAGTCTTGCTCTCCCTCTCTGGAGCCTTCAGCTCTGCCCTCCTGTGTGATAGTTTTACTCAGGAAGGCCCTCTGTTCAGGTGGCCCCTGACAACACCAGTCTTCCATCCTCCTAGTTAAGGGACCAAAGCACAGTTTCATTGACCTGCCTTGAGTCACAGCTCTTTCTGGAACAGATCCCCCAGGCCAGGGGGATGAACTGCTCTGATTGGCCATGACTGCTGCATGCATCTCTTTTGAAACCCAAAGATGGGACCCCACATGAACCCATGGATTGAGCACAAATAAGGGGTTATTCCTCCAGAACAGACTGGTGGTATCACCAGAAAAGGCAAGATCAACTCTGGGAGGGAAAAGCAAAAAACATTTCCACCAAGGAAACCAATCATGGAGCAGTTGATGGTTTGCTAATTTTTAAAAACTCTTAGCTGGCACAGGATGTATGTATGGCTGTGTTCTCAAGACCAAGGAAAATGCCAAACACAACCCCAGGGTAGAGAAGAATTTATGATAAAAACACCATCCTGGCAAGAGCAGGCTGTCTGTCCCAGACTCAGCAAATGCAGCCCAACTTAATTGCTTGCAGTCTTGGATGAACTTCTAACTCTTTAGCCCTAGGAGAGGAAAAATTGCATAGACAACCTGCTTTCTCTCCTTGGCGTGCTGAGCCTCTGAGAAAGTTATTTAACCTCTCTCAGCAGTGATTCCCCAGCTGTAAAAATAGGATGACAGTCTTTGCCCATTCAGGGCTGCAGGCAGAGCTGGAGAGAGCAGGATCTCTAACAAAGGCTTTCCAGGTTGTGGGCAAGACAGCACTTCAGAAATGTGGCATCAGGACTTTGGGATCTTCATAGGTTGAGTCATCGGAAGAGTTGAAGCAACCTTTCTTCCTTCCGCTGCTCAGAGCTCTTGGCAGTAAGCTCTCCTGCTTCTGCTGTGAACAGAAAATTTACTGAAAAGATACTTTTTCTATTAACATTTGTGCTTCCTATGAATTCATCCAGGTCATGGCAACAATGGAAAGACCAGGGCACTGTGAAAAGTTGGTAGCGGGATCCTAAAGCAGAGGGCTTAAGGGCAGTAATTCTGTTCTTTTTTGGGGGGAGGGTACTAAGGATTGAACTCAGGGGCACTCAACCACTGAGCCACATCCCCAGCCCTATTTTGTATTTTATTTAGAGACAGGGTCTCACCAAGTTGCTTAGTGCCTCTCCGGTGCTGAAGCTGACTTTGAACTTGAGATCCTCCTGTCTCAACCTCCCAAACTTATGGGATTACAGGCGTGTGCCACCACACCTGGCAAGGGCAGTAATTCTGAGTGAGGGCTTTTCTAGGCTTAGTGTGGAGCATGGAGACATGAATACATGCCCAGAGCCTAAAAGGAACTCAAAACCTAGGAGGGTAAGGGGGGTGGTGAGGGAGGGAGAGAGAGAAGGAAAGAGGAAGGAAGGAAAGGAGTGGAGGAGAAAATAAATGATTACTATTACGTTCTGGGACAGGGGTTGACAAACTAAGGCCTGTGGGTCAAGTCTAGCACACAGATGCCTGTTTTGGAAGGGCCCATGAACTCAGAATGGTTTTTACATTTTAAGTGGTTGGAAAAATAGTCAAAAGAATTACATTTCACAACAGGTGAAAATTATATGCAATTAAAATTCCACTGTCTATAAAGCTGCATCCGGCACACATCCCACTTGCTTGTTTACATTGCGTTCATGGCTGTGTTTGTGTTTCAACAGCAAAGCTGGGTAATCAGGCAGAAATGGCATGGCTCAGAGGGCTGCAAATATTTTCAGGAAGAGTTTACTGACCCCTGTGATTCCTGGTCTAGGGAAACATGTTTTGATCCAGTAAAAGGGATGGATATGATGAAGGAGGCTCACAGGGAGAACTTTTCAACATAATAGGACATTCGATCTGGGTCTCTAAATTAGGAAGGATTCTAATAAGAAAAGATGAGGTAAGGAGCCCTAGACTTAGAGACAAGTATCCCCATTTTGTAGAGGAGGACTGAGAGGTTGAGGAATGAAGCTGGAGTTTAAAGCCAACCATGATATGTAGCTCCTACTCTTTCTGACCCTGGGCTTCCCAGCTTTCAGAAAGCTTAAAATGACTCACTAACCATCACACAGAGCCCTGGATACTCTGCTAAGGAGTTCCAATTCTGATGGGCATCAGAATTCTATCATCTAAAGCTATGAGTTGGAAATTCATGATCCAAGTGAGATTATGAATGATTACATATGTCATGGTGACATGGATGGTGGCTTGGAGAGAAAGAGAAATGACCCTGGACAGTACAGTTAGGAGGCCAAGCCTGGAGTTCTGGATCACTGGTACCAAGGACTGGCCTGTGGGTCAAGGTATGGGCCAGTGGGAGACACAGAGAGGTACACATCTATGGGGAATAACTAACTCAATGCAGGAGGTAAAAGAGAAATGGCTTCTTAGATTCTATTCTGGAACAAAGGAACTGTTGGAGTAGGACAGGGGGTGGTTGTGGAAGATGGTCATTTCTGCTCTCCATGCTCTCTGGATGAATGACCAGGTGTGTCCAAGGAAGAGATCTAGCTGACTGCAAAGCCCATAGCTTGGCTGCTTTGACCTTGGATAGAGACGAAGGAAGACATCTCAAAAAGGACAGTGGGGGAAGGTGTGGATGTATGGAGAGAAGAGGGGACAGGAGCCAGGGCAGAAAAAGAGCTCAGCTTGAGATCCAGGATGATGTTGGCAAACTTACAAAATGCAGCAATTGCAAATGGGTAAAGTGGGCCATAGGAGGCGGAGGGAAGCCAGGAACTCATGCCCCAGCTACCACAGACAGTGTTTTTTAAACATTGTTGCCATGAGAAAATATATATGCAGCATCACCCGATGTGACTTTTGAAGAGAAAGTGGAGACTAGATATTTATGTGCAACCTTTTAATATTTAAATGTTGGCAAGAAATTCAATCAAAAGAGAAACACCAAACAAGTCAATCACACATATCTAAGGGCTGGATCCAGCCTGCAGGCCACCCGTCGGCAGCCTTCACATAAGAAGCCCCATCAATTTGAAACCTTTTACGTGATCTCTCTCCGGTCCCTCTGGATTGCTCTCTTGAAGCCCTCCCAGTGGGGGACCCAAGCTTCTCTTCTGGTTGGTCTAGCATGTGCTCTGTGCAGCTGGGTTTGTGCCAGCAACTGCCTGTAGCTGCGATCACAAGCTTCTTGGATGTTCCGTGTTCAAGTCATAATAAACAGAGATGAGAAGAAAAATCCACCAACACAAACATCAACCCACAAAAGATAGTTGAAGAATGGCTTTGTCTTATGATGATGATAGAATAAAGGAGAAATCCTTTGGGAACTCTGGCTGTTCTCCTGGCCCTTGGAAAAGAACTCAGATAATACCTCCAGGCAGGGATGTCTGGCTGGTCTGGAAAGAAAGATGGCAGTGAGTTTTCCCATGACATTCAAGGGACCAGCACCAAGGTCACTGTCTGGTTGTTGCTGGGTTCGAGCCAGGTTTGGGGATGGTGGATGTGGACTTTCTCCGGGGGACTTGCATTACTTCTGTTCACAGGGCTCTGCATCTGGGGGGAACAGCTGTACCCACAGACATGCATTTGGCAGGTGCTCCTTCTATCCAGGCCAACCAGTCCTTGGATAGGGCCACTCCATTATAAGGGACTCATCAAATCCTTTTTTTCCTACTCGGAAGAACGTGGTGGCATTCAATTTGGTAGTGCCTACCATGTACCCGGCTTGTGCTGAGAACTGCTGATCATGAGAGGTGGGGAGGTGACTCAGCCTTCCTTTCTCCTCAGCAGGCAGAAGAAATATGTGGTCAGAGACACACATTTCAATCTAAGCTCTGGGGCCTGCAGAGCGTGAGACCAGCATGGAGAGGTGAGCTGAGAAAGGCTTCCTATTGCAGGGTAGTCAAAAGAACTGGGGTGGGGGGACTGGAAGGGCTGTCTCCATGGCAAATACCAGCCTTCTGAAAATGACATCACAAAACACATCTGTATTGCTTCTTCCCAAGGCTCTTCACCCAAGTCCTGGGCTGAGCCATGCCATCCACTGGTATTGTTTAATAGTTCTTTAAATGAATAAATGAGGACCCAAGTCACTGATGATCCTAAGAATAGCAGAATATGGAGCCAGAAAAGACCAAAAAGACCCAGGAGAAAGAATGTGATCGCGATTCAAATGGAGAGTCGAATTTGAGCATCAATGTAAAGAAATGCTGAAATAGGGATGAGGTCATAGGATGGAAATCAGGGAGATAAAAGATTAGAAGAAAGGAGTCAAGTTCAGAGAGGAGAGTGGGAGGCGGAGAGCTGACAGAGATAATAAGTGCTTTCTATACGTTCCTGCGACTTCATCCAAAGATAGGACGGAAGCCTAGGGGCAATCAATTAGCAAAGACATATGTTTTCAGGAGGTTTAATAGAAATGACTCTTTTAGGGAAAGTGATCAAGTATTATGGTCATGCTTGAAAATGTGCCTAGTGCTGGGAGAAGTTAGCTTTCGAAATATTTCTTTATCTTCACCCAATGCAAATCGTTTCTATTTTTAAATACCTGTCTCAGCTATAGATCTGGGCATCCTTCAAAAATCGTATCCCGGCATTTTAATCGATTCATCTGGGAAATCTATCTTGGAGATAACCCCAGCCTGATTTTGCCCAGGCTTGCTAGTTATGGTTGTGTACAAATTTTCCTAATTTTGTGTTGAGGGATGTCACATTAGTAGTTTGAAATTAGCTATAATGGGAGTATTTACACCACAGAAATAGATAAATGCTACTGGTAATGCCCTTCCCTCAACCTGCTATTGAACATTTACTGGCACACCACACAGGTGCGTCTCAGAGGGCTTCCTGGGCTCTCCGGCTGGGCAGTGGTTCCAACAGTGATCAAAATGTGGTTTATTTCAACATCTCCTGATATTTAAAAAGTTCAGGGGATGAGGGTACAGCTTGGTGGAAAAAACACTTACTTGCCTATTATGCCTGAGACCCTGGGTTTAATTCCCAGTAACCCTGCCCCCCACAATTGTTCTGATGGTTATGTGTTGCCAGTTCAAGGAGGGGGGGTGTATAGCCTTAGGAAGGCCGGGGAGTCATTAGCAGGAATTTAAATCCTATGGGAAGGAGTTGTTTTTAATAGAAATGACTCCGAGGGAAAGTGATCAAGTCCAATTTTTCTATGAATCTTCTTATTTTTCCCAACTCTGATCTGAGCAACTGCTCATGAAACCAGTCTGCACTTACATCTGGCGTTACAGGCCAATTAATTCACATTAAGACTTGAAAACAAGGGGGCACCTCACACTTTCTTAGGTTAGATGGATCATGTAATGGGTTCCAAATGCTCCGCCCGTGTCCCCACTTCAAGACCCACCCATCCAATCCCCAGTTGCTGGGACTGTCACCTGCACTGATTCACAGGCTGCATACCTCACTGGGAGGTGCCCTGGGGAGTGGGGGGACTACTTTGCCTTCTCAGGGTGCAGCTCACAGCCAATGAATGGCAAGGTGGCAGCACTTTGTCTCAGTTTAGAGCAACTCTGAAGAAGCACCCCAGTTCCAGAAGTTTTTTAAGCATGGGCCACACCCCCGCACACTGTGGGTCAGCTCTTTCCTCTTCTCAGTCCAATTCTCTTTACTTTCTTACAGGTGATTTTCCAACAAATCTTCTAACAACCACCCCTCATCTCACCCTCTGTTTTGATGGGACTAAGTTGAAGACGAAAATCTTAAAATAGTCTGCCTCATTTGTTCACCCAATGCCTCCTTCATCAGAGAGCTCCAGTCCCTACCCCACCTGTGCTGAGAAGCTCTGCTTGTTGGAGAGCCTGCCGTTAGTTTGAGTAGAAATCCATCTTCCTATTTAGAAAGAGACTTATTTTCTAGGTGCACAGTGTGTGTTCTGATGTATTCTAGCTGACACGGCTTTGGGTACTGTATATCAAGAAGAGTGTGACATAGAGTTCCCCTCCCTGGAGACCCGGCTGAGAGAAGACATGCTGCCAACATGTGTGCCTCTGGGATTCAGAAAAAGGAGGGAATGCTGAAAGGTGGGGTGGAGGGGCTTCTTGGAGGAGTGCCTCTTGATCAAGGCTCACAAAGAAGTGTAGGATCTGTGCAGGTACTTGACAAAGTTTTCGGAGATGCTGGGGGCATGCTCATCAGCTGAATATTCCTCTGCTGGCTTTACTAGGCTAATTAATTTTCTAATTGCTAACAGCTCTGTGACTTTCCTATAGGTAGCGGTCTCCCCTCTCAGTCATATTATTCGAACGGGGGTGTCCAAACTCCCTTAGTTTCAGGAATGAGCGTGTGGCCCACACCTAACCAGTCAGCTTTTTTTCCCTTCCTCTTGATCACAGGGATGTAGCTGGGGCTGTGTTGGTGATGGAAAGGACTTTTAATTACCTTGGAGTTGTTTGGCTATGGAGCAGTAATTTGACAGCTAAACAAAGGAAAGCTGAGCTGAGCTTAGCTTAGGGTGGGAGGAACGGAGGGGGAGAGAGAGAGAAAGAGAGGTTTAGATTCATGTTGTTGTTTGAGCCCTGGCTGGTCTTTACAGTTGGATAGACTTGAACCAAAAATTCTTTTTGTGCTTAAGCCAGTTTGAATTAATTTATCTATCACTTGCAACAAAAATGTCACCTAACCAATGTAGGTATAAAAAACAGTACCTAAACCCTAGTTGGATGTCAAAGCCCTGCTCTTACTGTTCAGGGATATGATTCAGAGAGACACATGCCAAAAAAGTTTGATTGGAACAGAAGGTTCTCTGAAACAATGGAGGCTACAGTTCCGCCAGAAAGAGGAGTCTATGAAGGTATCTCTCCAGTTCTTCCCTTCTTTAAAACATACCTGTTCTTTTACAATGTCTGGCTTTAAGACCCTGTGAGTCTTTCTCCAGTGACTGGCCTACTCCAACAGATCTTCTGCAGAACCTTCAACTTTTTCGATGAATTACTTTTAAGCTCCTGGACATCATCAGCCTGTCTTCAGTGAATTCCAGATGACCAGGTTGATTAAAAGGCTTCCTTCCTTAAGTGATTTTGAAAATGGCTTATTCAAAAATAATTCTCAGTTTGCAAGAGAACATCATCAGAATGACCTTACAATTCCGTGATGGTAGGCATGAAGAACACTGGGGGCAGAGGAAATCTTCCTCACCCCACCCATCCTCTCCAGGATTTCAGAGACTTTGATCCTTTCTTTCTTAGCTTTTATATTCCCAGAACAAAGTGGCCCATTTTGATCTACCCTTGAATGGCAGCCCTGTCCCCCACCTCCTTGATCATTTTCGATGTCCTCCTCCTGACTTCCCCCAGCCTCTTTATGTCTTTTAAAGGTAGGCCCAGAACGACACATAATATTTCTAGAGATCAGAGAATCAGGCTTTTATCTTTGCTCATTGATGTTAAAAATTTGATCATGATAAAATGAACCATTCTGAGGAATTCGTATAGGAATCTAAGAAGACCAAAGTCATTTCTTCCTTCACTCACTCACCAATTTACTCACTTAATAAGACATTAGGAAGAACTTACTGTTTGCCCAAGCTTGTGCTAGGCCGTTTGGGAGGCTAAACAGGATGAGAGATCATTCTCTTCGCCCAAGGAGTATGCAAAATAGAGTTGATAATGCAAGACAAATTTGTAAGATGCCAACAACAGTAGTGTGTTCCACTAGAATCTTACATGAAATATAGATCTCATTTGATTCTCATGCCAAATGCCTATTCATAATGAGGGGTTCAGAGACAGGTAGGGATGATACTCAGGAGACCTTAGTCTCTTGGTTCCTGGCTCATAATGTGAGTGGTTTTGCTCTGCATACATTCCTACCATGTTGTGCCACCCCGGCCAGCCATCCAGATCAATGGTGCTACTTGATCTTGGATTGGAATCTCCAAAATGGTGAGCCAGAGTAAACTTCTTGTATTTCTAAGTTACTTATTCCAGGTATTTTATTATAGTAATGAAAAACTAGCTAACACATGTACCTATGGAAGGTAAACTTGTGAAATAGAACTCCAGTTTACAGCCTTCCTGGGATCTTTTTTAATGGATCTAAAAAGGGGTGACTGGCTTCCCATGCCAACCTCATTCTAGGAGACCTGTGTTTGTATTTTTGCTTTCCATCAACCACTTTCTCTTCATTCAAATGCAATGGCCCGGTTAGTTGATAAATCTTCACTCTCCTGCTCTCAGTTCAAATTTGAATGACTACAGTCTCTGACTCCATTAATGGACATATGGCTTGGCTTGGCTCATTATTTCCATATTTAAAGAATGGCATCAGAGATGATTATAGATTTATGGGTCAATCTGAGACTATAAGTGTCAGTCCTGTGCTTTTTGGAAAAGTGGAAACAGAATTCTCCTGCTCCAGAATTCTAAGCCAGTGGGAGATAAGCATGAGGCTGCTATTGGTCATGTTGCTTGCCACAGTCTGGCTGGGCACAAATGCCGCAGTCTGGCTGGGCACACAATCACGAGCCACCACACAGCTTGTAGATTCAAACAGCAACTCTTTATTCCCGAACTCACACCAGCCGTCTACAATCACGTTCTGGGGAAATCCACGTTCTCTGCCCAAATTCACCTCCACTGGGCTTCTATCTCCAAAATATACTGTCTGAATCCTGTGAGAACTCAAGGGGAACTCAGGCAGCAGGATACGCCCTATTCCCAGCAGGAATAATCTTAAACCTTAAACCTGGAACCTAAACCGGGAACGCCCTAATCCGCCTTGGTCCTTGAGCAAGGTCACCTACATTCAATGTCACTGCAACATGGGGTACGCTGGCAAGGAAATTGTCATACCTACTTGGCTAATGGCTCCCAGCAGTTGCTGTCACGTAGGGAGAGGCAATTTGAGGGAGGCAGAGTGGAGAGGCCGAGGTAGGTTGCTGATGGGATATACTTAGCACCTCTTTACAGTCCTGGACTTTCAGTTGCATGAGCCGATGATAGCCCTCTTATGCATAAGCCAGTTTGAGTTCTGTTTCTGTAATTTGCAAGGAAAAAACATCTTGACCAATTTTCTCATCCACATAGAAATGATATTCTGGCAGCATTAGCTTCTCTGTTCCCCTCCATATTCCCTATTCTTGCCTCTTGCTAACTATGACTCATGCATATCTCTTTTTTCAAATTCACCAAACTCAGAGCTCCATAAGGATTAGTACCTTGACTGCTTTATTCACATTTAATACCAACAGGATGAACTCCACAACAATCCTGGAGATAATGTCACCTTTCTCCAGTGCCTACTGAAATGACTGTGAAAATTCATTCTGTGGTTTCAATAACCTCATATAGTGTTGCAAGTAATTTATTACTAAAAATAGTCAAATTATCTGAACCAAAGTACTAAATTTGGTGATTTTTTTTGTGAATTAGCTTCTTTATAACCTATGATGGATTCAAGGTAGTCCCTATGACATCATTATCGATAAAATTCTAAGATGCTTTTTTTATGAGAATAAAAGGGTATGTAGGGTGTGTAGGGTATTACCAATAACCTTTCAAACTATGCTGCAGCCTAGTTTGACTAAATTTAACTAAGTGCCCGTCACTGAGTTACATTTTAAATTTGTAGAAATTGCTAATTATTTGAGAGATTTGGAGAATGTCATCAAATATAATTATGTAAACTGAAGAATGTCATGCATTGTTGCTGTGATTTAGAGAGAGATGAGGCATCCCCCAAAAGCTCATGTGTGAGATGATGCAAGAACAATCAGAGGTGAGATGATTATATTGTGAGAGTTGTAACTGGGTAACTGGATGAAAGCTCCAGGCAGGTAGGGTGTGACTGGAGGAGGTAGATCATTGGGATCCTCCCTTTGGGGTTTATATTTTGTCCCCAGGAGCTGTCTTTCTCTATTTCCTGTATGCCACACCCTGAGCTCTTTTCTTCCACCCAACCCTTCTGCCATGATGTTCTGCCTCACCTTAGGTTCAGAGCTAAGGAGTTGGCCTCCGTCTACTGAATGGGACCTCTGCAACTTTTTCACTTATAACTGTTTTTTGCCAGGTCTTTTGGTCACAGAGATTAAAAAAAAAAAAACTGTCTAAAGCAATTGTGCATCCATCTTTTGGGCTGTGTGTGAGCACATGGGGGCGCATATTGGGAATCAGTATATAATGTGGTACATTTTATTTTGTTCCTTAATCTGGCCTCTGAATTACTTGAAAATTCTGGTCCATAATTTTATTTCCCTAGCTATTCAAATGTAATAGTTCACCCCATCTCTCTAAAGTTTTGCTTTATGTGTCTATAGTTACCTGCAATCCACCACAGTCTGAAAATATTAAGTGGAAAATTCCAGAAATAAACGTGCATTTTAAGTTGCACGCCATTCTAAGTAGCATGATGAAAAGTGGCACTATTTCCTGCTCCGACCTACCCAGGATGTGAGTCCTGCCTTTGTCCCATGTATCCAGCTACCCACCGCCCATCAGTCCCTTAGTAGCCTTCTCAGTTCTCGGATTGACTGATGTAGGGTTCGCAGTGCTTGTTTTCAAGACCACCTTATTTTACTAAAAATGTCCACAAAGAATAAGATTGATGATACTGTCAATTTGAATATGCCCAGGAAAAGCCACAACTTGTTCCTTTAAGTGAAAAGTTGAACATTTATCATAGATATGTATATATAGAAAAATATAGCATACATAAGCATACGTAAGGGTCAGTATTGCTTGGTTTGGCTACAGTCTGAGTGTGTCCCCCAAGGATTAAAGTTTAATCTTCATTGTGACATATGAAAAGAATGGAGACTTAATCTGACTATGGTGTTTAAAGATGGGCCTAGGTTAGATAGGGTGGAGTCCTCCTGACTGAATTCTAGTACCTTGATTAAAAGAGAGTAAACCCAGAGGAGACATATATACACACCTCATGACTCTTGCCACATGGTGATACACTGTGCCATCTTGGAACTTTGCCAGCAAGAGAGACATCACCAGAGGTAGGCCCTTGACTTTGTACTTCCAATACTATAAGCCAATATTAACATCCTTTCTTTAAAAAGTTACTCATCCTTAGGTATTTGATTATAGTAAAAAAAAAAAAAGACTAACCTAGGCACCCTCAGTTTCAGGTATCCATTTGGGGTCTTAGAATGTATGCCCCGGATAAGAAGGACTGCTGTAGTTACCAAGGCATCTTTATCCCTGTTCAGCAAGTATGTCCTGCTTTTCATGCTAGTCACCAAACCAGAAACTGTTCACCCATATTTTAATCTTGATCATCCTTCTTTAATGCCTAGGCAAACCTGACCTTCACATAAGCTAGTCACTATTCCTCCAACATAGATTTCTTCAAAATTTTAAACATTTACAAACAATAAGGCTAGTTAGTTTTTGGTGAATGGTCCCAGGCACTTTAGTACATGCATATAGATTCACGTAACCACCACCGTGATCATGACACAGAAGAGTATTAAGGAGATAAAATATACCCTGTTCTGTTCCTTTCAGTAAAAAATTTTCCCACCCTAAATGCTTAGAAACCCCTGGGACATTTTGTTTCTGCTAATTTTCCTTTCTAGAATGTTTTATAAATGAAACACACAAAATATAACTTTTGGGATTAGCGTTTTTTGGCATAATGCCACTGAGATGCAACCCTGTTGTTCTGTGGATCAATACTTCATTCCTTTTTAGTGCTGAGTAGTAATCCACCATATGACCACTTTTCTGTGAATGGACATTTGGGTTGTATCTAATTTTCAGTTATTATAAAGAAACCTACTGGAAACATTTGTGTGCAAGTCTTTCGTAGACATGTTTTCATTTCTTTGGGGAAAATACTTAGGAGTGGATCAAGGCAAGCATATGTTGAACTTTATAAGCAACTGTCTTCCAGGGTAGCAGTACCTGTACCATTTTGTATTCCCATCAGCAATGCGCGAGAGTTCCAATCATTCTGTATTGTAGTCAGCCTTGAATACAGTTTACTTAATGATATTAACAGAGCATATCTTTTTATGTACTTTTTTTTTTTGGTAGTCAGTAGGTCTTCTTTCATGAATTATTTCTTCAATGTTTTTTGTCCATCAATCTTGTTTATTTTTTCCTTAGTGTTGAATTTTAATAGTTCCTTATATATTTTGGATGTAAGACCTTTGTTAAATATGTGACTTTCAATTATTTTCTCTCATGCTGTAGCTTGAACTTCTATTTTCTTAACAGTGTCTTTAGTAAAAGAAATAGTTTTTATTTTGACGAAGAGCAGCTTGTCAATGTTTTCTTCTATGAATCATCCATTGGTATCATCATATCTAGGAGCATTTTTCCTAACACACAAGAATAAAGATTTTCTGAAAATTTCATAGTTTTAAAATTAGATGTATGAATTAATTTTTTTGTATAAGGAATGAGATATGGATGAGGTTCATTTGGGGGGACATTTTTTGGGGGATATCAAGTTCGACATATGCTTGCCTTGATCAGACATTCCACTCATAAGTATTTTCCCAAAAGAAATGAAAATGTCCCCCTATTTGTTGTAAAATCTTTAATAACCAAAATGAAAAACACCAAGAAGACACTATTAGGAATAAGAACAAAAAATGATATTGCTACAGGTGCCACAGATATTAAATGGATACTTACACACATAAATGCACTCAAATGGACTAACTCCTTTAATGCCACAAATCAGCAAAACACACACCAATTGTAGACACTTTATACCACTGTATGTATTTTAAAGAACTTAAGATGAAAAAAAAAAACCTCTCTATTAAATTCACCCAGATATTTACCATTTCTGTTGCTTTTCCTTCCTTCTTAAAATTCCAAGTTTTCTTCTATCTTCTATAATCATTTCTCTTTTATGTTAAAGAACTTTTTCTTTGCATTTATTGTAACACAATTCTGCTGGTCATGGATTCTCTTTGTTGCCCACTTTTCTGACCATATTTTCATTTCAATTTTATTCCTGAAAAATATTTTGATATCTACAGAATTTGAATTTTGGATTCATGGTTTTATTGTTGCTGCTGTTGCTATTCTGTTTTCAATATTTGGAGAATGTTCCTCTGCTTTAAAATTTGGGGGCATTATTGCTTCAAATAATTTTTCTGTAGCACAGTTATACTTCTTTCTCTTCATCTCCTACCTGACCCGAATTTCAAACCTTTTGGAATTGTCCTGTACTTTCCTTAGGCTCTGCTTCTGATTTTCTTCATTTTTTTTTCTCTTTATATTTCAAATTGTTTACTTGATACTGATCTCTTTTTGAGTTTACTGACTGTCTCGGTACTACATTGAGTCCATCAGGTGGAATTCTTATTTGGGTTATTGTAGTTTTGTTTCTAATATTCTTATTCATTGTTTTTTTTTTTTAAGCTCTCATTTCTCTGCTGAGATTTTACATATTTCCTTCATTTTAAGTACTTTTGTCCTTATTCCTCAGAGTAGGATTATAATAGCTACTTCAAAGTTTTTGTCTGACATTTTGACATCTTAGTTATCTTGATTGGTGTCTGCTGATGGCTTTTTTTTTTTTCTCTGCGAGTTGTTGAGGTTTGATTTTCTCCCCTTTTATGAATGAGTGTGGAATGTATCTTAAGACATTTTGAATGTCATGCTATGTGGCAATGGTTAACTCTGCGGTTTAGTTCTGAAAGGCTCAGGCATGCTATTCAGATCCATGCACGCACAGCTTGTGGTGAGCCCAGAAGCCACACAAAGTTGGTTTGGAGGGGCAGTGTACCCCAGAATCTCCTGTTAGTGCAGGAATATTCAGAGGTGAGGTGATTGGATTGTGAGGGCTGTAACCAAATCAGTCCCTCCTAGTTTGAATGACTGGGTGGGAACTGTAGCTAGGTGGGTTGTAGCTAGAGGAGGTAGATCCCTGGGGGCTTGCCCTGGAAGGGTACGTCTTCCCTGTGGACCCTTCCCTCTTCTCTCTCTCTGCTTCCTGACTTTCCAGGAGCTGAGCAGCTTTCTTCTATGGGGCCCTTTCTGCATGATGTGCAATCTCGCCTACCTCACCTACCTCACGTTGTTCTTGTCACGTAGTTTGGTCACAGCGATGTAAAATCTGTCTAAAACACCTGACTTTATAGAGTCCCTTCCTCAAGCTGCCTCCTTTCTTCCACCTTTCTGACACACACTGGCTTCCCCAATTTCCCTTTCTTTGTCCTGTAGCTAGAAAGATGGGGTTCAGTCTCCTTGCTCTTTTGTACCGATTCCTGCAACCAAATCTGCTTCTGGTGTCCACAGCCAGGAAGAGACTGAAAGCTACTGGGGTTGTTCTATCTCATTCAGATGATAATTGCTCTGGTGAGAGAGAAGAGTTTTCCTCCCTCCGGAGCTTTAGGTGTCTGCAAGCTCACATATCTGCCCTGTCCCTGCCCAGCTGCCATACGGCCACTGCGGGATTACAGTTTGGGGCCTGGAGACTGCCTGGTAGCTGGAATGGGACGGAAAGAAAGAAGCATGAGACAAACAAACAAACAAATAAATCAGGATTTATTTCACTCTCCCTGGTCTGTAGCTTCTCTCATTCTTACTCTTTGGACCAGAATTCAATGACTTCTCTTGAAGAGCCTTCTGCCCATACTTTGTATGAGGTTCCAAAATTTGGGGTTGTGATTGAATTCTGCCCTGGACAGTCAGCAGGAAACTTAAGGAAGATAAATTTACTAAACTGACCAGCCTTTGGAAATTTTTGTTACCAGTCCATATTCACTTTGACAAGTTTCTTTTTCTTTCTTCAGTATATACCTGTCTGCTTCCCAGAGGCCTCAGAGCCCCATCGGCTCTCTCCAGGTTTTCCGTTGGTGGATGATCTAAGGTGAACGGTGCTTCATTCCTCTTGTCCAGAATCAGAACCAGAACCAGAACTTCTCTGCCTCCACTTCTTTCTGTTTTAATTAAATGCTTAAATATCAGATGCTATTCTAATTGAAAAATCATGTGGGTGGCTTTACATGCCTTTCTCTGTAGCTTCTACCCTTCCTAAACTACTTACTGCCCACAAGGATATGAGTTTTACATGCATTATATAATTAAACCTCCACAGCATCTTTAAGAGGTGTTATTTCTTGCACTTTACAGATCCAGAAATAAGTCTCAAAAAAGTTAAATAACTCATTAGAGGTCAAACTATGAGGAGCTGGGCGAGGATTCTAACTCAGGTTTGTAGATCCTTTGGCTTGTGCAAGGGATGTAATCCTTATAATAATATTCAACTTTGGCATTATTATTAGTTCCTTATTATAAAAAGAGAAAAGGGCTCATAGAAGCAACACGACAAGTCAGGATTCAAACCACTGAATTAAAGAGGAAGCTCCACATTCACTATCCCATGGGAAACTTACATGGCTGGATATATAAAAAGGACTTGATAAATATTTATTGCAAAATAAATTTTTTTCTAAAAGAAAAACATGAACCCCAACCCAAAGGAATTATTTTATAACAATGAGGAAATCTGGTTTTAGATCTTCACAGTGTTGCTTATTATCTCACATAGTGTGTTCTTCTATTTCTTTACAAATACATTCCATCTTCTTATTTCATTGATTACAATAACCAGTTTTTTATTTTTCATTTATGGTTTTTTTTTCCTAAGTGTTTGCAGCTAGGGTAGCCAAATTACTATCTGGCTTTTGCCCTGAATTCTCCACATTTCCCATTTAAAAACAAACTAAAAGCCATGGAGATTTCATTCTTCATACATGTGATCCTGCTTTCCCAAGCACAGAGATTGCCTGCATTCAAGGAGGCTGACCCTCCCCCTGGGTGGAAACCCATTCACCATGGCCTTTGAGTCCTTCAGGTAGAATAAAGATGTTACTATAATGACAGTTGATGACATGAGAGTAAATATAATGGCCTTGCATCAGAGCTTTCTATAGCAGAGATTATAATAAAGACAGAAGGTGCATTGTGACCCTGTCTTGCTGCATTTCCATAACAACGCAGCTTTGTGGCTCCAGTGGGTCCAGGAATCAGGCAAGAGATTTACAGATGTTTTATTATTTGCAGATTTTTCAGTGTCAAGGAAGGGGGAAAGGCTTCTCTCAGGTGTATTTTCCTAGGTCATTGATGAAAAATAAATTCACCAAACTGATCAGCTTTTGGAAATCTCTTTTTACCAGTTGATATTTAAACTTTTTGGACAATAATTTTTTTTTTTAAATATAGAGATTGGCTGGCACTACTAAAACAAAACATACTTTACTGAAATTGAACTCTGAAAGATTTCTTTGGTGTCTCAAAAATGTTTTGCCTTCTCCTTTGAGCTCTTTCTTTAATCTCTCTCTCTCTCTCACTCTCGCTCATATATATATATATATATATATATATATATATATATATATTTATTTATTTATTTATATATATATATATATATTTATATATATATATATTTATTTATATATATATATATATATATTTTTTTTTTTGGGGGGGGGTGATTTAACTTAGTGAACAGAGACTATTCAGATTATAACCATCTATTATTTGTCATGAAGAGGACCCCCCACCTTATACATGCACACACCTCACTACCGCTGCCAATTACAGATGAGATCGGGAGCGTTCAGGGTGGTATGGCTGTAGACCTGCTGCCAATCACAGAATAAAAAGTTATAGAATTTTGTAAGGCATGATCAACCCCAAAGTCTGGAAGTGAGATGGATTTTTGTCTTGATGATATGTTCAGAGAAACTTCTCCCTAATAGTTTCAGATTGTAGATTTCTATGGTAGGACATAGGACCTATATCTGATGTCCATCAAAGGGCAACTCCGTATTTCCCTAAGACAGCATCATGGTCACCTGGAGCCTCTGAATTTGTGTTCTTGGAGGCTGTTTACCTCATACATGACCGAGGACTCTTTCAAACCACAAAGGAAATTTTAGAAAAGAGGATAAGAATGCTCCAGCAACAATTATATAAACCAGAACTTTACCCCACTGAGCTTTATAGATTCTAGTTGCAGGTGGTAAGCTCAGAGATTGGCAGACAGTGAAGTCACCAACAGGGGGAAGAGCCTTCTTGGTGCCAGGGAACCGCATGGTCATATTAAAAGAAAAACACCAACACAAAAACAAAGAGCCACACCAAGCCAGGTGTCCAGGTTCTAAGAACTGAAGTCCAGTTAAAAATAGGTCCAATGGTTCACCTCCTTGCAGGGCAAATTCCCAGAGAGCACCAGAATTTCAAGGCCCCAAGAGTGTGATGAAGACTTCCTCAACTCTTCACAGCATCCACTTCTCTTTGTGATTTATTCCCAGCAACAATTGTTTAGCCTGCACTCTCTCTAGATATTTGGAGTCAATCATGCAGATAAACACAAAATAGTTTTGAAAGAAGAAATTCCAAAAGAAAATGAAATCAGAGTATTTCTTTCCTTTCATAACCAGTTTTTTAAATGATGCATCATTGCTAATTTACTTTGTAAGCAGTAAGACCAGTCATTATTAACAATAATGGTTTGGGAATTTATATAAGTTGTAAAATTAACTAACATTTAAAAATAGTATGCATTTTTCTAATAGTTTTTTTTTTTAATTAACCATTTGTTTGGTTTTCTTTCTTTCTTTTGGTACTGGGGATTGAACCCAGGGGTGCTTAATCACTGAACCACACCCCAGCTCTTTTTATGTTTTATTTTGAGACAGGGGCTCACTAAGTTGCTTATAATCTTGCTAAGTTGCTGAGGCTGGCTTTCAACTTTTGATTTTCCTGCCTCAACCTCCCAAGCCTCTGGGATAATAGACATGTTCCACCATGCCTGACCTATTTCTTAATATGATGGTAAGTGAGATATAATTTTTGTCTTTATCAGTTTAACCTGCATTAGGATGGAATCAAAATCAAAATGGATAAGAAGGACACAAATAGAATGTAAAAAGTGCCATAAGATATTTCAATAAGTAAAATTTTTTGTTTAATTAATCCAAATTTTAAATACAATGTCTGGCAGGGAGTAGATTCTCTCTGGCTCATTTAGTAAGTAAATAAAATAATGAGTCATTTAAATGATCGACTACCGGAGTGAAGATGAAATAGAGATTATTTTTCTGGGGCAGAAGTTAAGGAGAATGACATGGAGGATTCGCCAATTGAGCCGTCACTGTTGAGGTCTGATATTTGGAGATGAAAGGAAGGGCTCCTCAGGACAAGGAACAACATGAACACACTTAGCAGCAGGATAATGAGAGATGAACTTGGCAATGTATAAACCATCCAGTTCTGCTGAGCAGCTATCACAATATACACCAAAATACATTGGAACAAAAATAAAACTCAACAAGCCAGGCAACTTGCTGCCCTAGCAGGATTAGCAAAATGTGGGACGCAGCCCCACTGGGAAGTGGTTTGTCATTCGAAGCAGGCCAAGTCCTGGTCCTGGAACCATCAAAGTCAATCAAAATGATGCTAAAAGATGGACAAAAATGCTCTGAATTCCCCAGACCTCAGTTTCTTTATCCACAAAAATGTCATCAATAGTACCTACACTGTAAAGTTGCCTTGAGCATTCTGTGAATTTTGATCTATAAATTGGTTGACAAACAATAGACACTTGGTGTGTGTTCATTCGTCTTGGAAATAGTAGTAGCCACAGTAATAGTCAACATTATTTAGCCAGGTGTGGCCAGACATCACGATGTGGGTACCATTTATTTGAATTCTGCCGAGCCTATGTAATTATAGATAATAAGACAACTAAATAACTCTCCCATTAAGTTCACTCTCTATTTGTGATTTACCTCATGCATTGATCGGCTCAGCTGCATCTGGTTAGAAATGTAAAACACTCTCATCAATGGAGATTAGGGCATTTCATGTAGATGAACATAAAACCAAAGTTTTCAAAGGAAACAAGCTAAGGAAGAAAATAGGAAGGCAAAACAGTGTGTTGGGGACTTATATTTGGAGACAAATCTAAATCCAGATCCCTGTTTAGCCTTTTATTATCTCTGTGGCCTTGGGAAAATTACCTAATCTCCTTAATCCTTAATTTCCCTGTTGCCAAAGTGGAGGTATGAAGACAGGAACAAGAAAAAAACAATGAACAGCGAAGTCCCAGTCACAATACCTACTTCATAGAGTCATTGTCTAAAGCATGGTGCACACAATAGAGATTATGATTGATAGTATCTGATTTTTCTATATGTATTCTCCTAGTTTCCATATCATGTAAGCAACCAGGTCTTGTGGGGGAAGATGAATTTCCATGTGTGGGTCATGAAAGAGAAAGAATGTTTGTTTTGCAGTTATAAAATCTGAACCCTTATCCTAGCTCTGCCACCGGCTCATTGTATGACCTTGGTCAAGAAAACATTTCTTACTTAGCCTCAGTTTCATCATTTATTAAATGTAGAAGTTAGACTAAGTGACTTCCACCTTTAAGATATGTCATTTTAGGAGTCTATGTACCTCCTCTACGAAATTTCCCATTATCCTGAGTCTATATTGCTGGGAACAATTTGAAAGATCAACTAAAACCAATTTATCACTTAACCTATTTTTTCCATTTGAAGAGTCACAAAATCACACAAACAGAAAGGAGGAAAAAGTCAGGCTTCTGCATAATGCAGGCTGTCACAGAAGAAATAACACTTTTTCCTGTAACTCAGGTCTGTATGGTGTGGGGTAAAACTTAGTGAGGAAGTTCTAACTGATCTAGAGTTTTGGTAACATGAATAAAGACCATTCAGATTGTTGACTGAGGTTTTGACTTATGAATGAGACTAGTAGTTTGGGGCAGACCCAGATTAACTCAAGAACTGCTAGCTCTCAGGATTGAAAGACATCCCAGAGACATTTGAAAATTCCTGGATATTATTTGTGGAGACATTTTGGAGAACATTTCTTTATAATGGCCCCAAAGAGTTGAAGGTGGGTATTTTTAGGCTTCCCCAGGCATCTGAGAATGGGTAGCACCTGTTTCTTAGAAACCAAATGGCAGAGACATCTTTTGTCGGGTCTTCTTGGTACATTTTGGAGCACAGCCTGGTCCCTATGGTGTGCTACATACCTCAACCACTTTGATCCTGAAACGAAATGTATGGAAAACACATGCTGCACACAGGCAAAGAACACCAGGATTGTACAATTTCGAAACAGAAACCTGGACCACCAACAAGACTTCCCTGTGCAGTACCATGGACAGCTCTCAAAACCACCTATCATTTTTGTCTCTTGATGGTGACTGTCAAGGACCAGACTAGGGAGGTGGGGTGGGGGTGGGGGCGGGAGGCAAGCAAAGCACTTACAACTTATCCGGAGAGTGCGTTTTTCCTTAAATTTTGTACCCTGGGTTCCTGTTTGTTCATCTTAGTTTTACCCTGTGGATAGCTCATTTGTTCATTCAGTGAACTGGCTCACAAAACAGCCCTGCCACGCAAGGGGTTTTGCTCCTTTGGGGAACTTCAAGACAATACAACTGCAATAGTTTGGCAGTGGTGGAAACCTTTCCAAAGTTTTTTGGGGGACTCTATCAGAAAAAATAATAGAACACAAACATGTCCCTGGGTTACACTTGGAAGAATAGAGCTTTTAAAAACTATGACATTTATAATTCCATGACTGTGGAGATATGTTTGTGTTGTTTGTTGCTATGAACGCAGTACCAGGCAAGAAAACAGGTAGTGCTCAGGATTTATTTATTAAATGAACCAATAGTTTTATGCTGTGATAGTGAGCCATTGGGTTTCAGAAAGTGTAGTAGCTCATTTTGCTGTTTTTAGAATCACTCTGGATGCATTATGCAGGTTGGATTAGAGCAGAAACGCTCACGTATGAGACAATGGTTGTGGTTAAAGAGAAGGATGATAAAAACCAATATTAATCCCCAAATAGATATGAGCAAAAGGATATGAGAAAAGGAAGAATATAGAATCAACAGAAGCCTAGGCGGAAATGTAGATTTTTTTTTTTTTTTTTTTTTTTTTTTGAGAAGAAGATTTACTTTGAGAGAGCTTTGTGTTTGAAGTGCCTGTGAAATATCACAGTGCAGGTAACCAGGGGACAATTGTTCTGGAGGCAGGCCAGAAGTCTGGGTGGGTGAATATAGATCTGTTTCTGGAAACAGTTATAGGCTTCATGGAGTCATTTAATCTTTCTCATGAGACAACTAACTGGGATTTAAAATATAGAGAGAAGCAAATGAGGAAGAATAGCAAACTCCGATATCTCGATATCATGTCAATTACACCTTGACAGACCTGTTTTCTCACTTATAAAAAAAGGATGTTGGTTCAGGCTATATCTTTGTTCTTTCCAAATTTCATGTTCTCTGACTATTTAACTCAGGATCTAGAAAGCTAATGTCCACAGAGACAAGGTTAAGTTTTTCTAAGTTGGAAGGGTAGCCAGGAAGGGACCCTGAAAATTTGGAAAGTATATGCTCTACTGGGGAGGGACACCCACTCCTCTTCTCTAGATAGCTATTGCCACATGAAAATCTAGACATGAGAACACGGTAGGGAGAGGAAGGTGCCATGTTTGACCCTCTTGGTTCAATTCTTTTTGAGCTATAGAAGACAGAGTCACACGCATTCCTAGCCATTGTGTGATGACAACCTCCCATCATTCGGCCTCACGTTCTTCACCAAAGTGGTAGGATATACTGGTTTGCACATAAGTGAAGTCTAAAGATGCGTGCAAGTTTGTGTCCCTTCAGAACCATCAACCAGTGGGGCTGGGGGCTCTTGAATGCATCCTCTAGCCTCTCCTCTTTCTGGTAGGTCAAAACATCTGTATTATTTCCAGAGGTTAGGGAGAAACTTTTTTCCTCATGGCCTTCAGTTTATAAATATCAAGAAGTCTCCATGGGAGTTTTAAAATGACTCATCTCCTTTGGTTGAGATGGAATGCACAACCTCAGCACACGTCCTGTGATAGCAGGACCATCCTAGAGAAGAAGTAAGACCTTGAGGCATGGAGTTGGGACATTTGGGTGAATGTGTCTATAAAATTTGTACCTGTGGATTTCCCTGAACCCTCTTGGACAATAGAGACAGGCTATTTTCTCTTGTTAGAGGAGAATAGCTTTCCCCTCCTGCTATTCTCCTGAGATGAGAAACCTTTCCTGAGATGGGTTTTCCTCAAAATAATGCTGTTTTCCTCATTATCTCTCTCTCCCGGGTTCATTGTTTTCATACCACTAACTGGACCATTTACATATCTAATCATATGTAAATTGAGTGAAAACAATCCTTTTCCAGAGAATCATAGCTTACTCACTAAAGGAATTTAAGACCACGCTAATCCATACCAGCAGGAAAATTCAAGAAATATATAGGGGAGAGAATCTTGATGGAGTTGAAGCAGGTGAGACAGAACACAAAGCTGTATAAGAATGAATTTATTGATGTAAGAAACTTCTTTGTGGTTTAGGGTTTAGCATTCTGGTAAAGACACCCGGACATGTCCTACAAAGCTTCTGGAAAGGCTACTTGAACTTGGGCATGATGACTGGCTACACTAAATGAATAAGGTATGGCAGAGTATTGTGGAATGGGTAACAAGGCTGAGGGAAGTAAACGTGTTGGGATGGAGTACCACTGAACACTGCTCTTCCTGCAGGAGGGATCAGAAGTCATGGCTTTCAGTGAGCAATTAGTAATACTCTAGGGAGGGGGCACCAGCAGGACTGAAAAGTTCAAAAGTGGCTAACTGCTACAGATCAGGTGACGCTGCCATGCAACTGGGCTCCAGAGACGCAGAAGCTAGCTGGCAGCACTTTACACTGGAGGAAAGGTGGTCATAATGACCACACTTGGCAGCAAAGGCTGGGATGACAACCAGAGTTCTCTGAATCACAGGGATCTGCCAGAATGACTGATAGATGATAATGTTCTTTGAGGTGAGATGATAGATGATAGATGATAGGAAGCTGACGAGGGGATTGCTTGTTTTGTATAATGGGAAGTAATTGAGAAGTGATGAGCAGATACATCAGCTCCAGCCATGGAAAATTGCAGTTCTTTCCTTGATCTCTAGATTTGAGTCAGCAAATATGATTCAGGGCTTATTGGTTGACGAGAGGATGGTTCATCTTAAAGAAAGACCCTGAAATGCAACCATAGTGGCATTTTGTTTATTCAATATTTCCTTATTCCTTCCCACTAAAGCTTGTTGCAATTTATCAGAGTAAGTATAAAAAAGAGAAAAGAAGAATTACCCAGAGCTTAATCATATCTATCACAGTTAACTAATTAATATTGCTATTCTATATGGAGTCAGAGAGCATAGTAATGCTTGGGGAATAGAAACACCAGCATGGCCTCTTGGTTAGGGTAAGAGGCTGGGGGGATAGATACTGAGTGAGACCTTGGCTCAAGTTTATTTTATAGTGGATACAGTTGTCCATGGATCTACCCAGTCTTGGAGTGCATAGGTGGATGTATCCACCCAGCTATTGGTATAACTCTTGCATCAGTCTCTGATTTATAGAATAAGAGCCTATAAGAAGGAAAGTGAAAAACTATAAAACATCCAAGTGAAAACCTATAAAACATTCCATCCTCCAATCAAGATAGTACATCAGAAGAAATATCACTATAGGAGGAACTATAGTTCTTAGCTAGTGCATCTGACAGAAAATCTCTGATGTTGGACAATCATAATATATCTGTTACTCATTCTTTGAATTTACCAGTGTGTGATTCTTTTCCACATAAAAGTCTGTAATGTCTAGAATTGAGACTGAGCAGCCCAAGTGATTAAGCTGATAGAATGGAATAAAGGGAATTGTGTCCATGGTCTTCTCTTCCTCTCATGCAAGAAGGGAGCCAAAACCATGTACAATGTGATGCTTTGATGTACGTATGCATAGTAAATTCTTACCACAAACCAGCTAACCTATATAGCACCTCCCATTGCTATCTTTTTTTTTTTTTTTTGGATGAGAATATTTAGGATCTATTCTTCTTAACAACTTTCTTCATAGTCACCATGCCCTGCATTAAATGCCAGGACCATTTATTAAAGAGACCACATTTCCCTCCCTTGTGTATCTTGGTGGCCTTGTCAAATATCCCTTGTCTGTGTTCATTTATTTCTGCAGTATCAGTTCTGTTCCATTGGCTCATGTGTCTGTTTTATGCTGATGTCATCCTGCTTTGATGACAATAGCTTGGTAACATATTCAGAAATCATGAAGGGTGATATTTCCAGCTCTTTTTTTTTTTTCCTTGCTCAAGATTGATCTGGCTTTCTAGGGCCCTTAATGGTTCCATTTTAAATTTTAGAATTTTTTTTTCAGTTTGTGAAAAATGCTATTGGAATTTTGATAGGGATTCCACTGAAGCTACATATCACTTTGGGTGTAGGATGGACTCTAAAAGAGCATTGATCTCCTCGTCCATGAACACAGGATATTGTTTCATTTATTTTGTGCCTTCAGTGTACAGATCTCTCTCTTCCTTGGTTAAATATTATTTCCTAATATTTTATTGTTTGGGATGTTATCATAAAAGGGGTTGTTTTTCTTTATTTGTGTTTTAGAGTGTTCATTGTTGGTGTGTAGAAATGAAGCTGATTTTTGTATCCTGCAAACTTGCTGAATTTATTAGTTCTAACAGCTTTTTTGGAGTCTCTAGGGTTTTCTGTGTATAAAACCATGTCATCTGCAAACATAGTTTCACTTTTCCAATTTGGATGCATTTTATTTCTTTTTCTTGCTTTCTTGCTCTCACTAGGACTTCTAGTATTAAGTTAAGTGGAACTGGAGAGAGTGGGCCTCCTTGTCTTGTTCCTGATCTTAGAGAAAAAGCTTTCGGCTTTTCACCTTTGCATAAGATGCTGTGGGCCTGTCATATGTGACCTTTATTATATTGAGGTACATTTCTTCTGCACCCTGTTTGTTCCGAGCTTTTCATCATGAGGGATGTTGGGTTTTATCAAATGCATTTTCGGAATCTCCTGAGATAATGATATGATTTTTATGCTTTTGTCTGTCAATATTTAACATTTATTGATACATATATGTTGAGCCATTTTGCATCCCAAGGATAAATCCCACTCGATCATGGTGATCTTAAGTGCTATTTAATTTAGTTTGCTACTATTTTGCTGAGGATTTATGCATCTACATTCATCAGACATATTAGCTTCTAATTTTCTTTTCTTATAGTATTGTTTTAGTAATGAGATAATGCCAGGTTTATAAAATGAGTTTGGAACTATTCCCTTCTCTTCAGTTTCTTGGAAGTTTAAGAAGCATTGGTATTAATTCTTTATGTTCGGTAGAATTCACCAACGAAGCTGTCTGTTCCTGGACTTTCCTTTGGTGGGGGGTTTTGATTCCAGATTCAATTTCTTTGCTCGTTATTGGTCATCTCAGAGGTCCTGTGTCTTCATAATTCACTCTTGTATGTTGTGTGTGTCTAGGAGTTTATCCATTTCTCATAGGTGATCCAATCCATTAGCATACAGCTGTTCACTGTAGTCCCTTATCATTTGTATTTCTGTGGTATGAAGTTGTACTGTCCCCTTCATTTATAATTTTGAGTCTTCGTCTTGATTAGTCCAGCTATAGATTTGTTGATTTTGTTTATCTTTACAAAAATAAAAACCTAATATCTTAGTTTTTAAAATCTTTTATATTGTTTTTCTAGTCTCTGTTTCATTCATTGTCTAATCTTTTTATTTATTATAATTAGATATACATGATAGTAGAATGCACTTTGATATATCATACATAGATGGAGTATAATTTCTCATTCTTCTGGTTGTGCACAACACAGAATCCCACTGGTCATGTAGCCATATATGTACATAGGGTAATAATGTCTGATTCATTCTACTATCCTTCCTGCCCACCATCTCCTTCCCCTCCCCTCCCTTCACTCACCTCTACCTAACATAAAGTAACTCCATTCTTCCCTAGCCTCCCTGTCCTTATTGTTGATTAGAATCCAGATATCAGAGAAAACATTTGGCCTTTGGTTTTTTGGGATTGGCTTATTTTGCTTAACATGACATTCTCTAGCTCCATCCATTTACTGGCAAATGCCATAATTTCATTCTTCTTTAGCTGAGTAATGTTCTATTGTGTATATAAACCACAGTTTCTTTACCCATTCATCTGTTGAAGGGCACCTAGGTTGGTTCCATAGTTTTAACTATTGAGAGTTGAACTGCTATAAACATTGATGTGGCTGTGTCACTGTAACATGCTTTGTAAGCCCTTTGAGTATAAACCGAGGAGTGGAACACCTGGGTCAAATGGTGGTTCCATTCCAAGTTTTCTGAGAAATCTCCTCACTACTTTAATGGGCTAAGGAACTGAACAGACACTTCGCAGAAGAAGAAATACAATGTTCGACATCTTTAGTAATTAGAGAGATGCATATCAAAATTACTCTAAGATTTCATCTCATTCCAGTCAGAAGGGCAATAAACAAGAATACAAGCAACAATAAATGTTGGTGAGGATGTGGGGGGAAAGGTACACTCATTCTCTAATCTTTAAAGTTCCCTTCTTCCTGCTTCCTCTGGGCTTAGTGTTTCTTTTTATACTTTTTCAAGTGTTAGACTGTTTAAGATATTTCTTTTTCTTAAAGTGTTGATGACTTTGAACTCCTCATAGAACTTTTACCACACCCCGTAACTGTTAGTGTGATGTTTCCATTTTTGTTTGTTTCAAAGTGTTTTTTAAATCTCCCTTTCGATTTCTTCTTTGTCCCATTGATTTTCAGATGTGTTGTTTAAGTCTCCTGTATTTGTAAATTTTCCGGCTTTCCTTCTGTTATTGATCCCTAGCTTCATAGTACTATTGTCAAGAAAGATACTTGATATGTCAATCGTAAATTGGTCAAGACTTGTGTTGTGGCCTAACATGGTCTATTCTGAAAAATGTCATGTGTGTACTTAAGAAGAAGCTGCATTCTGCTTCTGCTGCATAGAATACTCTGTATATGTCTGTTAGATTTTTTGGTCTATAGTGTTGTCCAAATCTGCTATTTCCTTATTGATTTCTGTCTAAATGATCTATCATTCTTGAGGGCGAAGTATTAACAGCCCTTGCTATTATTGTATTTCTGCCTACTTCTCTTTTCAGTATTATATTTGCTTTATATATTTGGGTACTCAAGTGTTAGGTGCATAAATATTTACAGTTGTTACATCTTCTTGATGAATTAACCTGAAAAATGTTTTTAGATTTGCATATTAGTTATGACTTGGTTCTATGTACAGAGAGAATGAACCATTCAATTTTAGTCTGATCTCAACAGTAATCATACAATAAAATATCAATTAATATACAATGAAATCTTCTGTGTACCGGAGCCCAAATGTTCCCTGAGCTTGAATGTAAACATTTAGTACGGGGGGTTGGGCACCTTGTCCACTGACACTTCCAGTCTGGCCCAGAGATCAAGCCACTGGCTGATTATCATTGTCATGACTACTTTAGAGAGTAAAAAAACATGCAGTTGGTACATGAGTCTTCAATACCCATGTCCCCTGGGAGAGTCTTGCTTGGTCATGTGTATCTAAGCACACAACCTTGGTTACCCGGGAAACCAAGGCCAAGAGAGTCTGGATGCTTTTTCTATGGCCCTCATGTTTAGCAGAGATATTGCCGGAGTAGCTCAGCTGTGAGCATCTTGTAGATGAGGGATTCATGTAGATTCCTCCACAAATTTGTGTGATGAGTGTCATCAGGACCAATTTGTCGTGACAAACACTGCTGAGCACTGGAACACATTGCTGTTACTCCGAAGGTCTTGCGTCTAGTATCCAAAGTGAAGTAAACACTCATTCATTCAAAGATTTATTCAGTGCCAACTATGTGACAGGCAGGGTGCTAGGATCCAGGAGTAAAATGGTAGATGAGACAGGCTTTGGTCCCCGATCTCATGACTTTATATTCTTTTGGGAAAGACAGATGTTAATGCATTTAATAACTAAATAAACAAGACAAGTTCAGGTACGGTAAGGGTTGGAAAGGATATGAAATGTGGAAGGAGGTGCTGGGCCTGTGTAAGGATATAAGAAAATCCACTGCATCAAGGGAAAGCAGGGGGACCTCTGAGATGATATAGATCAAGGTCTCTTGGTGCCAGGAGGGAGCCAGTCTCATTAACATGTGCAGGAGGAGCCTTCCAGACAGAGGGACTGTGTAGGACCTCAGGGCAGCCATGGGGAGTCCCAAAAGTGTAGAGGGCCTCTGCTACTTTAAGCAGATCCACTTTCCCACCTGAGGTCAGACTGGAACTAGAGAGGAATTGTTAGACAGATCCCCGGGCCAGAGGGGACAACCGCCAGGTCCCAGGGCTGTCCTCTGTCAGCTGGGCGAGCTTGGGCATGCCAATCTCTCTGGACCCTAGTCTCCTCATCTAGAACCCAGTTTTCCTATCCAGAAATGAGGACTTGGAATAGCTCAGTGGTTTCCTTTTGCATATATATATTTTTTAACAATTAAAACTTTGATTTAAAAGAAATTTCATCTGCGGATATGAAACCTATTTGGCCAACCTTGGATAAAATAATGGTTAAGGAGGCTTCCTCCCCTCCAGCCCTGGAATTCTAGGGTTCCCAGGGTTCATGCCCCTTCTCAGATTCAAGAGGTCCTGTTCGTTTCTTCAAAGCCTTCCCGTTTAATTGTGATCCTAAACCTTGTTCAATTGAGGCATGGTATCCCAGGGCTCCCTAGATGCCCCCATCTTGCTTATAAGGGGCCTGTTTGAAAAGCATCAGGTTTGCAAAGTCAAACTGAAAGGAGCTCTTTTCAGTTCTGAGCACCAGGGAGACCAAGCCCCAGAGGAAAATTATGCCAAAGCCCAGAGTCATGCAGTGTCCAGGGCCTAGAACTACTGATGGGCAGAACTGGAGCCTCAGAGTCCTCACCTGGATTAAACCAGGGAATGGGAGTAGGCACCATTCCCCGAGCAGGGTGAGGCGCGGGTGCAGCTGGCAAAAGCTCGTTATCCCTTCTCTTGGACACCCCAGGGCAGCAGAAGGGGAGGTGAGGCATCTCCAATTTCTGGGCCTGCTCTTTCCTGCTTTTACTGCTCTCTGCTCTCTGACTTTGCAGGTATCAGCCAAGGAGAACACTGCCACAGGTTGCACTTAAGTGGGGCCTGCAGTTGTGCTGCATTGGCAACTTTGCTTTGCAAAGCACCTGGGAGAAACCTCCTCATCACTCCCTAGGACCCGCGCGCTCCTAGGGGAGTGATGAAGAGCCCATTAAATGCTAAACGTGAAATATCGTGTAACTACATTTTCGAATTAGTTTCTCTGAGCACAGGGGGTGCAGAAATCTGATTATGTAAATAATGCATAAATCCCCAACGTAAAAGGTAAACTTTCATCTTCCTCAGTAACTCAGGTTGAGCTTTGGGCTGAGGATGTGAAGAGAAAGCTGATTTCTCGAAGCACGTTTGCTTGTTTCTTTTTAATTGCAATTGAGGGGAAGCAGAGCCATCTGGGGCAGGATGACAGTGCGCTGGACGGAGTGTCCAGAGCTCTGGGTCCTACTCCTGGCCTAGCCCTTTGTGATCTTGTATAAGCCCTTTATTTTTCCAGGCCTCGGTTTCCTTATCTGATTCAGACAGGAAGCTAAGCCCCAATTTTCCTGGGGGTGTGCTGAAGAATGAGACAATGGAAGAAGAGCAACTCTGCTCAAGGTGTGATACCACTCTCAACTGTTCGTTACCAGTCTGCAGTGAGATCATTACAGAAAGTACGAGTAAGCATTTAGAAAACTTTATAGCAATTTGATATTGCAGTGACATCCAAATGTGCAATCAGAGAACCGGCTCAGTTTATTCAATAGGTTATAGGGCAATCTGGGTGTTGTCAAATTCACATGATGACTCCCATCTGGCATGAGCTACACGCAAGTGGTCCACGATGGATCAAGAATAAAACCAGCAAACGATCAATTAAAAAATAAAACTGGTCCTTTATCCCAAATACTTCTTAAAGCAAACACTATTTAATACGTGCCCCCGTATTACTCTGTAACCAAATAAGGTACGGCAGCTGTGCTGTTTATTTCCTCTGTGACCCCAGGTAAGTCACTTTCCTCTTTGGGCCCCGATATCATACATTGTATCTACCCGAGGTTTTCTTGTTTGTGCAAAGATCAAGTAGAAAACTAGGATTCTTCTTAAAAGTCTCCAAAATTGCTTGTTGGATTAGGCGTGCGAGTTGAGAGTCGTGATTGATTGCAACAACGGCCCCATCCTCCACTCTTCCCTGTGTGCATGCTCTCTGTAATGTCACTTTATGGTTCTTTCCATGTAGAAGTAGAACCTGTTCCTTTCCCCCCTGAATACAGGATAGTCTTGTGACAGTGCAGCAGAAGTGACGGGTTTTTCAGTTCCCAGCAGAGACCTCAAGAGGATCGCACTGGCTCCCTTGCACCTGCCCAGCTGCCGTGTGAGCAAATGAAGTACTACTGCCCCGGTGGATGCCATCACAGATCACCCAGCCCTCAGACAACTGAGCAGCCCACTTCAGGTTCATGAGTGAGCTCAGCAAAGACCAGAAGAATCATCCACCTTAGTCTAGGGGTCCAACTGGCTGACAGAATCATATGTTAAATAAATGCAAATCTGGGATTGTTTGCTATGCAACAGAAGTTTGTTGATCCATGGATACAACGTGAGGCTGGTTGTCCCCTGATGTGCTGCTTGGCTTTCAAGCCAAATGAAAATAGAGGCTGTATGATTTGATCGTACTCTGGTCTTCTTTCCAGCTTGAAGGTTGCTTCTGGTGTTCTGATCCCACTGAATAAGTTGTTCTTTCTGAATGTGCCTCCCCTGACCTGACACCAATGATCCTTCAACATTCTAAATAATAGACCTCTTTGGGAACCTAAGGAAAGCTGAGACTCTATACCTCAGGGAAAATGTGCAACTGTACAGATTATACTCCCTGTTCAACTTCAAGACCCTGGGGTTTAAGCTTCTGTGTCCAGGGTAAGAGTTCTAGCTATAGACCCAGGCGCTCTCCCCATCTCCTCTCAAGTCACTCTTCTCCTCTGCTGTTGAAATTCTCCAGAATTCTTAGCATCTCAGTGAATCCCCTTTACAGTCTGTGCCAAGACTTATCACACCTATTTTTCTGATAAGGAGACTAAGCTTCAGACCAAGGCATGCTATTTTATAAGATCATTCAGCCAGTAATGGGCAGCAGGGAGATCCTTAGTGCCAGCCCATCATGCATGTTAATGGTAGCAAATCCAGGTGGAGAATGCTAAATCCTGTGTGAGGTGCATCAGGAAGGCCTGTGTGGCTACATGGACAGCAGGAAGAGTGGTCAGAACTAAGGTCAATAAGCTGGAATGCCTAAGAAGTGTAGGGTCTTTCTCTTGGAAGTCTATGTCCCAGAGAAGACCAGGGAGACCTCCTGCAATATTTTAAATTTGACCTCACTTCACATAATTCCATTATTAATTGCCTCAGTCTCTATATATCTTCCACTTCTCCCTTTTCCCAAAAAGGAAGGGATCTCAGAGTCTTTCACACGGTCCAAACTTAGAATGATTTGCACTTCATTTTAAACATGCCAGTCTATACCTTTCACAACAAAACACAATCGTAGGATTTTGTTTTTTAAAATAACCAAGAAAGATGAGACTGACTTGGAGATTTGATGTTCTTTGAAAAAATTCAACAAGCATTTATTGAGCACCTACCAGGTCCAATGTCTTATCCCAGGACCTGAGGTTGGTGAGCATGAGAGAGGACTCCCATAAAATATTTTCTATGCATTTAGATACTTTGAAAAATGTATTGCCTGAATGGCACTATGTGTCCATGTGTGCACATAACTAAGGGAAGCCATATTCATCTTTAAAAAAAATATCCAGGTGAATTGAATATCTTGAATCTTTAAGAAGTGTGGTGGGAGCTGAGAACAATCTCACTCACCTTGTTTGTAGGCTCTTCTTTAACACCTAGAGATGAGCTTCATGTTCTTTTCTTTCCTACTCTTTCCCACCATAGAAGGAAATTTACCCTCATTTGTATCTAATTTCCATGGGGCTAGAAAATGTGGGAACCCACATGTCACTCTGGTTATTTTGTCTTTTCCATCGTGCTGTGAGCTCCTCTAGGGCAGAGGCATCTTATTTCCCTTCTGAGCCATCTCCCCATCCCGGCTTCCAACGTCCACACCTCAGGAGGCTGGTAAAGACAGATTGAATGGAGCTGGAAAACCATAAAACACACAGAAAATGCGAAGTGTCCAAACAGAAGGGCTTCGGAGGCCTTCCGAGGCATGTGTTTGGAAAGCTTTATCATGTCACATGACTTTTGTCCTTCTTAATAACACAGATGACCATATTAAGAGAAAATATGAATCTTGGACACTGTAGTGCTAGACACACAGCAACTACCTAAAGCACTGAACTGTTATTATTACTCTTATTGCTATTGCTATAATAATATCACTCCCTCAGATAGGAACGCTTCTGTGGAAGAGGAATCTAAAGCCATTATAGACATCCTCTCTGATTTCTGGGGTCCAGAGGGCTGCATTGCCCATTCATTCACTTAGAGAAATTCTACCCCCCACCCCGCCCCTTTTTTTTTTAATCCAAGAAAAATGTAGAATATCCTTGCCCGACATTGTTTGTCTTGGACTAGCCTGGGAGCCACGGGCTTCAATAAGCACATTTCTCTCCTCTAGGATTCAAGGTAACAACGCACGTGCCTGCACGGTTACCATGGCTCCAATGGATTGTCTGGCATTCTGTGAGAGCATTTCCATCCTCAGATCCCTTGTATTTAAACATTGCTCTATTATCTGCTTGGGAGCTGGAGAAGAGGGCATGGCTGAGCATTGAGAGTCTTGGTAATGGAAATGAAGAGACTGGGGACACTGACTGAGACCAACACACACAGCTCATTTGGTGCACACTAATTCTGATCTCGCAGGTCATTAATTTCCTATGGGCTACCCCATAGATAGATATGTCTGTTTCAAGTGTGGGTCAAAGCTGAAGTTCATTTCTTATAGAAATGGATGGATGATATCTCAGTTAAGAATCTTTTGATTGAAAAGCAATACAAACCAATGCAAACCAGCTTAAATAGAAAAAGGAATTTGCAGGACCTCTCATGCAACCCTAGAAAGAGCTGGAGCAGGAATCTTTGAGGATGCTGAGTTATTGTTTTTGACTGTTCAACGTTCATTCTTCTTCTAACACCAGTCCTATTTCCTTTACAAAGGTATTATTTCCCTCTGGTGGAATCATAAGTGGGGTCTTCAGTTAAGAGAAGGCTGCGTCACCCTAACTATGTCAATTAGAGGTTTGCTCCCTAGAATTTGAGTCTTGATTAGAAATTTAAAGAGGCCCAAACAGTTGGGATTCACCTCTTCTGGCTGTAGTACCGCTAGCTTGTTCTTGCAACAAGATGAATCCTGAAGTCCCCATTTCTTAAAGTTCCAGGGCTACCGTTAGCACAAAGACAATTCTGTGCTTTTCCTTTTTTATTTTATTTTTTTAGCTTTCCCAGCTAAATACTTGTTCCAATATATAACTTCAGTCTTTCTGCTGTCAATAAAAGAAATATGACCAATACATAGGCCACCTTGCTAGAAAGTCGCCTTTGACTTGAGTCAGCTCACCACCCTTACTTTCCACGTCTCACAACCCGAATCTTTCAAGAGAGAATCTGGTGCATGTTGAGTCAGGTGTTGACTGGCTCTGATCAGGTGTCTCTAAGGGGCTGGGTCATTATTAGGAACATGCGCACCAGGGGCTATTTCCTGTGGCGGTAATGCAGTTCTTAAAGAGGACAGGCCTAGCAGACTAGACAGTCACTTCCTGCAAAGCAACTGAACTAGGAACAGGAAACCCCTGCTGGCCAGGGAGGGTGTCACGTTGGGTCAAAGCAAATCTGCTTTTAGGAACCAGGAGTGAGCAAGTGCCATCATTAAGGATATTGATTAAATCTAAAGAAGGGTGGTTGATCCTGAAACCCACATTTCTAGCAGCAGTATGGTCTTGGATTAAAGTAGTCTAGAGCCTCTGGTTTGAGCCATATTTTCAATGGTAAGAATGACTGTATTTTCAATCTGTCCAAACAGTAAGTCCAGCCTTTGAGAGTACCCACCAGTTAAAAGAGATGATTCTCCAGTATCAGATCTCAGAACTTTGTTCTCCTTTTCCTAAAACTGTTTCTTTCCTTCTTTTATATGCCAACCCAGCCTACAATAGCAAGTGTGAATTATCTAGAATTTGGGTTAATTTTCCATGCTCTGTAGGCAAGAATAGTCACAAGTTAGTGGTTGGATTATTAAGGCAAGGAGCCTTGCAAAATCCAAAATTCCAAGGATGTTTGCCTTCTCTGGTTTGCTTTACTCAAATATTTGCTCCTGCTCTCCAACAAATAAAATTTCTCTGCATGCTTGACTTGCACATCTTTAAGAGGCTACATTTCTAATATCTTTGGAATCAAAGGCCACACAAGCAGCTAATCAAAGTAGAAGCCCCATTTGCCTTTGAAGGGAATGTCCTGGGCATCCTTTCTCAGCTCAATTGGAACTGAAATTTCCAGCCCTTCTTATTTTCTTAGATAAATAAATATGATATGCAAAGATACAATCTTGAGGTCATTTTTTACTCTTTCTACATCACCGGTTGGTGGCTGAAGGTTGTCAATATTGTACTGTAGAGACCCCAATTCCCTGTATTCTCAGTGTTCCTGATCAGAAAACAATGCTCCATTTATGTATTGTGCCTGAGCTGCATAGTAACATGTACAAAATCCTTAAAATATTACCATTCCTCAGCTAAAATTCTTCCTACTTTCAGAAGGAGTCAAATAACCAACACTATTTTGTGGCGAGTCCTATGCAATTTGGAGAGATAAAGGAAATCCAGTTCCTGCACTAAAAAGCCTCTAGGAGTGGAGCATTTACTATGATCAGGCCCAGGTTTTAACTTGAGCGAGACAGGATGTTGCGGGGAAGTAGGGTGGGGTCAGACACAGCACCCTGGGTGTGTGGGTGAGGAGGGAAAGACCTTGGTCTAGAGGAAAAAAAGTCTTTCTGGAGGAGACAGAGATTTCTGGATTTTTGATATGTGTTTTGAAAAATAATCAAATTGATACTACATAAATAAGATTCATCAAATATTGATGGATTTGGTTAGACGCAGTGGTGCATACCTGTAGTCCCAGAGGCTTGGGAAGCTGAAGCAGGAGAGTCACAAGTTCAAAGCCAGCCTCAGCAGTTTAGCAAGGCCCTAAGCAACTTAGTGAGACTCTGTTTCTAAGTAAAATTTTTTTAAAAAAAGAGGCTGGGGATGTGGCTCAGTGATTGAGCTCAAACACTGGTACCAAACAAACAAACAACAAAAAACTATGGATTTATTTTGTCCATTCAGGCTGCTATAACAAAGTCCTTCAGCCTAGGTGACTTACATAAAACAAGTTTGTCACAGTTTTGGAGGCTGGGAAGTTGAAGGTTGAGGTGCTGGTGGTGTCTAGTGAGAGCCTTCTAACTGTGTTGGGGCGGGGGGGGGGGGGAAACAGTTGCTCTCTGGGTCCTCTTCTATTAGGGCATTGATCTCATTCATGAGGGCTCTTCCCTTGTGTCCTTATCACTTTCTAACACCATCACCTTGGGGGCTGAGATTGCAATGTTAATTTGGGGGAGAAAACACACATTCAGACTGCAGCAGTCTACACACACCTACCCATCAGGGAACCCAGAAAACCCCTTCTCCATGGTGACAATTGGTTGTCTGCCACTCTCATGGGGCTGCATCACACATCGACCATTCCTGCCTGGCCCCTCTAGGACTTAGAGTTTGGGACTCCCTAGCGCCTAAGGGAAATCTCAGGTTTTCCTCCTTCTCACCTTTCAGGCCCACCAGGCAAGAGAACAACTAACTAATGATGGCTCAAGGTCAAAGGACAATGTTTGAGCCAGAGTATCTGGTAATGTAATGGTTTGAATGTGAGTGTGGATCCAAAATTCACACAGTTGGAATTTAAACCTCGAGGGGGTATATTAAAAAGTAGGGCTGCTTGAGGGTAATTAGGCCACAAGGGCTTTTGTGAGATTAATACCCAGTGTTCCATTTATGTATTGTGCTGAGGGTCCCCAATAAATGAGGTCTCAGAGAGATGCCTGTCCCTTCCATGTCTTCTGCCACGTAAGAACACAGTAAATAATGCCCTTCCAAGATTCCACCCTGTGAGGATGCAGTAGGTGCCACCTTGGACTCAGAGAGCAGCCCTCACCAGGCAGTGCGGGTGCCTTGAACTTGGCCCTCCCAGCTGCCAGAACTCTGAGAAAATAGTTTGCTGTTCCTTATAAATCACAAAGTCTTGGATATTTTTCTTAAAACAACACAAAAAGACTAAGACAGGAGTGGGTTCCATTATTGAGGGATGAGGTGAGGAGCTTTTGCCTCTGTCTGGAGGAATTCCTCATCTTAAATCAGAACGTCTGAGTGCCTGTTTTCATGAGCAGGCCAGTGGTAAGATTAGGAAGATGGAGGTGAATGATCTTTAATTATTATATTAAAAACTTAAAAGTACACTTAACCAAGAGCTTCTCTCTCTCTCTCTTTCTTTTTCTTTTTTTCCTTTTTGGTGCTATTTATCTTTTTGCAGTACTAGGGACTGAACCCAGGCCACATCCTCAGCCTGAACATATTTGTTTATTTTTGAGAACAAATGAATATGGGCTTCTGCGAAATCACTGTCCTTGGAAAAAAATGTTCATACCAATTCTGCCAACTGACCTGCTCCCTCCAATAATAGCACTATACCCAAGCCCCTGAAAAAGTGCAGGTTTCTGGTCTCTCCCCTGGGTCAGAATCTCTGCAGGTCCCCTGGAGACCTTCATGCTCACTGAATTTAAGGACTCTCAGCCACCTGGGCTCCTTTCTCCAAGGCACACCTCCGTCCAGACAGCACCTTCTTGTACTTGAGAAGGTCACCCTTGCTCTTTGCTCCACTCCAGCCAAGCTCTGCAGACTGATGAATTATTAAAGTCATTTTACAGGATCAGAAGGAATCTTCAAGAACATGACCTTCAATTCCTTATTCATTAGGAATGGGGAAACTGAGGCTCCAGGAAGGGGACTGGCTTGACCCAGGGTACACAACTGCCCCTGGACCTTGCCTCTCCACCCTCTGTGCTGAGGGTCCCTTACTCTCTCTTGCCCTTTCTTTTCTCCTTTCTGGGGCAGATGCACTCTTCCTCACCCCAGCAAGATGGACTGAGAGTCCTATGCTTTTCTTTGGGGCTGGTATTTATAGAGACAGAAGAACACTCACAACAGAGTTCAGAAAGGCACGTGGCCTGTCTTGCACTTAACGGGAGAGTTGTCACCTTGAGGGCATGCAGCCACAACATTTGCATTTGGGTTAAGGAGCCACCTCCATCTGAACATTGAGCATTTCACCCACCTGGTCTCCCCCTCATCCCTCTGTGAGCCCTAAGCACCTCGATTCCTTTGCTCTGAGCAGCCTTTGCTTCAAACCTTTAAAAAAAACCCAGGAAACATCTTCAGGTGCTACTTCCTCCTGGCTTTGGGGTGGTTTCCTCCTCCCCCCTCTCACTTTTTCTCAGCTGTCTTCAAAACAGCCAGGAGAAGCCTCTATTTGGCTCTGACAACAACATCTCCCAGTGCAGATTTCGCCTTGTGTTTTACTTCTGTCATTGATCAATAGACTCAAATGCCAGGCCTCCATCACAGCTGCAGACTTTGATTGCCCAAACTGTCTTGGCCCAGCGGAGCTTGTCTGCTCGAGTTCTGAGGCTGAGAAATGTCACCGAAGGGAGGGGCCACGAGCCTCTGTCAGCCTGCAGGGGAGGAGGGCCATGACAGCTCATTCAGGCTCTCTGCAGGCATCCCTCAGGCCCGAGGGTTACCTGGGCTGGAACTGGTCCTGTCTGGGCCCCTTGGTGGGCACAGTACAGGCACTGAGTGTGCGAGGCATTGCCAGGGTCTGTGGCCACCAAGCATCACTGATCTGTTTTTGTACTTTCCTCAAGTAAAATGGACACCCATAAGGAGTCATCTGGGTCCAGATGCCAGCTGGGACAATCACTAGCAGAATGGTCTTTGGCCTGTGCTGTGGTTTTGATATGTGTCTCCCAAAAGCTCATATATTAGAGTCTTGGTCTCCAGTGGTGATTTTTGGGAAGTGGTTGAACTCTTAGAAGTGGGGCCTAGTGGGTGGTCCTTTAAGTCATTAGGGGTTGTGCCTTGAGGGGAATTGTGAAACCTCAGCCTTTTCTCCTCTCTCTCTCTCTCTCTCTCTCTGTTTTCTGGCTCATGAGGTGAGTGGTTTGCTCCACTTTTCATTTGTGCCATAAGGAGGCCCAAATCCATGCAACCACTTGATCTTGGACTGGAGCCTCCAAAACCGAGAGCCATAATAAACCTTTTCTCTTTTATAAGTTAATTGCCTCAGCTACTTCATTATAGTGATGGAAAGCTGACTCCTCCAGCCTGTCATTCATCTCCTCTGGGCCTCCGTTACCATAGCTCTAAAACACCATCCCCTCCTCACTGAAGTCTGAGAAATTAACAAAGTAGATGCAAACGTGCTTGGGAAAGTGCAGAGCGTCCCAGGAGTGGGAGGTGTGCCATTCTTATCCTTGTTGAATACTAGTTAAACAAGGACTTTTTCAAATGTCTGTACCCTTAATTGTCTCTCTCTACAAAAAAGAATCCAGAGCTGTGCTGTTTGCAGAACAATTCTCACTTACTAATGTACCGTGAAAGTTAAAATTATAGGTAGATGTGGAAGAAAGAACTAGGCTCTTGCTAAATTATCCACAAATGCTCCTGTTCAACAATCACCTTTCAGTGATCTTCACTTCCATCTGCCCCCTGGGTCTTAAAGCTCCCCTTCCACAAAAACCCACTCATGGAAGAGTTAGGACTTTCAGGGAAGGCAAGAGGCCACAGGAGGGGCCACCTGCCTCATTTTTCTGGTTGGGATATGGGTGTGGCCTTTCCCTTGTCCCATCCTCTGCCCCAAAGAAGGTGTCAGCTCTCAGCAGACAGGGACGGTGATTTCTACTCAAGTTTCTTTAGAAGTAAACACCATCACGGAGACCCACGAAGCCTGGTGTGGTGTCATGGCCTGGGCTCCGAGACTGGCTTTCTTCCTCAGGAAATGGCTCCGTGTCTGTTTGAGGGCAGAGCTACAAAGCAGGTGAACCATTTCTCTCTGACCACATACCCACCAGTCTTCTAACCACCAAAGCTGATGGTAGGACCCCTGGGCCTGGCTGTCAGGGACAGCCTGGGAGTGGAAATAATTCATCTGGATGGGTGGGTTTGCTCTGAATCAGAGACTGTTTCTTTCACAGGGGAGGGGGGGATATTATTCAGCTCCAGCCCCTTTGTCGCTAGGAGGTTGCAGGCCGGAAGTTGTTAGGTCCCTGATATTTCAAGACAAGGCTAGAATGTGAGTTATGATGTAACCAGTCTTCCAAAACAAAAACAAAACCCCAAGCATGCATATGGGACACCAGTCTACACCTTTTGGTCTAAGGTTACACTGGGGAAGGGAATGGGTAGGGATCTAGAAGGACAAGAAGTCCAATATCTTGCCTTGGAGTTTATCAGACACCTGGACTAGGCAGTCCACCTTTGGCATAGACTGTGTGTTTCCCCAGGCTGCCTCCTTGAGTTCACCAGAAACTCCTCACTCCCCTCTACACAGCAGGACCCTTGCTTAGAGTATCTGGGGCCCACCATTGTATCCTACACTGTTACTGTCTGCACACACAGACCCCACTGTGAACCTTCTGTGCAGCCAGAAACTAACACTGTAAATCACCCTGGTGGCTGGGGAAGGGGGATACGGTTATGATTTCCCGCAGCTTTCTGATCATTTACACCTAGGTCAGTGGAGCTGCAGCCTTTGGTAAGGAAACTTATCTATGCATCAAAAAAGAAATTAAAAAGAAGACTCAAAAATCAATTCAAGTTGTTTCAGTGGTTCTCTTCAGGAGCGAGTGCATTGAGGGCTGCACAGGGGACTCAGGCGATGTTCAAGAGTTATCCAGACTTGCCTCCATCTTACTCTAGAACCCAGCCTCTGGGGAGAGGGCCCAAACTTGAAGTTAGAGCCAATTTAGAAAATTGGAGCTAAGTTTTTCTTTTTTAATCATTTAGAGCCCATGGTTGTGTGAGAGCACCCTTCACATCCCCTGTGGTCACAAAGGCAAGCCAGCATCAGGAAGGTCCTCTCAGGGCACTGGGAACCCACCGGATGCTAAGGATGTGGGTTATTTTGCAGGGGACTGTGGGCAGGGGCTGGAACAACAGCTGCCTTGTGTTTCAATCTGGAGATTGAAAAGCGAAGATCAGGACCACTCCACACCTCCGACCCCTTTCTCCTCCCCCATCTTCGGACATACACTAGTCCAGAGGGAGCCAAAGGCTCACTCTTCTATTCAGTTCTCTCCACTTCCCTCCGTCCCTCCCAGGGGCACGTTTTGTTAGAGCAGCACCCACCCCTTGACAGTTGCCTTGCTCAGCTGTAAAGAAATCCTGCCTGTGAGCCTGTCTGGGGTCTCCAGTCCTCCAGGAGCCCCCCAAGATGCTCAGGTGCTCACCCACTAGCATCTGGACCTTTCCCCTCCGCGTTGGCCACACTGCCCGGCTCGCCCATTACCTGAATGGTTTCTGCAAACCCGTTTCCCCTGAAGGATCCAGGCTCCCAGGTCCCCTTCACCTTTGCAGCTCCTCGCCTCCCCCACCCCACTGTCTGGTACCCGACTCTGGTGGGCGTTGCTAGGCGACGGTATGATTCCGTGTTTCCAGGCTGCTCACGTGGGCGGGGTCAATACTGTCCTTCACCCAAACCTGGGGGTTTGAGTTAAGTAGCAGGTCCACGAGGAAACTGGACTCGGCTCCACCCTCCAGGAGGACTGGTCATAGGCCAGGGCGTAGTATCCTCCTTTACAGTTTAAACACATATTTGGGGGAATTTTAGGAAGGGGATCAGCCAGAGTTTGGCGGAGACATTCTTCTGTCTTTGAGCAGACGTTTCTACAATTGGGGTTTCTTGAAACTTACTTCACAGTCACTTGGGAACTTGTTAAAGCACCGTTTCTCGTGCCACACCTTGAGTCCGATTTGGTAATTAGATGCAATCACTGCCTAAATTCTTCCAGTATGCCATTCTTCCTTTCATCCAACATCAATTTCTCTGAAGGCAAATTAATTTAACCCAGCGTTTCCTGAGCCTTCCTTGGCTTTGGACTACCCTGGTAGGTTAAAAAGTGTGACCACATGACCATTATGATTCTGCAACATGTACACTCAGAAAAATGAAATTATATCCCATCTATGTATGATATATCAAAATGCAGAAATGCATTCTACTATCATGTATAACTAATTAAAACAAATTTAAAAAAAAATTTTTTAAAGTAGAAATAATCTCCAGGCAAGGTGGCGCCTGTCAACCCAGAAACTTGGGAGGCTGAGGCAGGAGGATTGGCAAGTTTGAGGCCAGCTTAAGCAATTTAAAGAGACCCTGTCTCAAAATAAAATATTAAAAGGCTGGAGGTGCAGCTAAGTGGTACAGTGCCCCTGGGCTCAATCCTTAACACTGCAAACAAAACAACAAAACAAAATAGCCTTAGTTCCATCCCATCCCCACGGAATCTGAATTTCCAAACAAAGCTCCTGGGGGAGGTGGATCTCACACACACACTACACACACACACACACACACACACACACACAAACACACACTTTTGTATATATGTAGTTTTTATATGTGTGATATTGGAGATTTAACCTAGGGTCATGCACATCCTGGGCAAGGGCTCTACCACTGAGCTACACCCCCAGCCCTAGAATATCCCAGTGGAGTCTAATCAGCAAAGCTGGGAAATACTGATCTAATAAAAGTAACCTTTTCCCTCAATATTTTCTTATGAAAATTTCCGAACATACAGAAAAATTCAGAAGTTTCATGAATGTGAGTGAGCTCACTGTCTGGATTTTACCACTGACATTTGACTACTCTTATTTATTTTGTATTTACTCACGTATCCGTTCCTCTTTCCATACATCAATCCACCTTTGTTCTGTGGATTTTAACGTAAATCACAGGCACTAATACACTTTCCTATAAATTCTGCAGCAGTCCTGTTATTAGCTAGAGTCCCATGTTTGTTTATGGTCTTCCCCCCCCCCCCCCCGCCCCTTTGGAGGTTAGATTTACACAGAACAAAGGTCACAAATCTCAAGCGCATATTTGGAAATGGGAGTAGTTTTGAGGAGTGCATACACCTACATATCCAAACCCTCTCAAAATACAGAGAATGTCATCACTCTAGAAAGTCCCCACCCCTTCCTAGGCTATCTCTGCTCCCACCTCTCAAAAATAATTTTCTGATTCCCACCCCACCATCATTTAGTTCTGCCTTCATAAAAGCAACTTTTAAAGGATGTGAATGAAAAATGTTTTCTGACAAACTCATAGCAAAATCCCCAACATTTGAATGACCAAAGTGCAGACGCTGCAGTTAGAGCCATGTGGGATTGACTCCTGGTGCCTTGGATTCCCCTCAGCACCACTGAGATGTCTCTGGTGCCTGGCTGTTCAAGGGACCCCTCTGAAACTGCTGCCCTGGGGTCCTGTCATGGCAATAATTGTCTTCCTTCAGTCCTTTCAATGTTGCTTTGTTTTAGGAAAACTTGCTTTCCTTCCAAGTGGAAAGAAGCTTATAGGTTCTGGGCTAGCGCTTGCTGTAATAATTCTACAGAAGAAGAAGAAAAAAATAGCTTCAGTTATTGTTTGTTTGTTTGGGGGGAAAGTTTTTCCGTCCAAATTCAGGCACACGGGTAACACGGTTTCATTTCACAGTTCTCAATAAAGCTACCTGAACTCTGTATCAGCATCCTCCGGCTACTTCCCCACCACACAGCCTGTAATATAAGCCTGTAATTTTCACTGTGCAGCAGGGGCAGGCTTTATGGGCTGGGGGACGCTGAGAGTCTCATCTCACTGCCTGGTTGCCACAGGCTAATAGTGTGTGCAAAGGAGCTCACCCGCAAAATGTCAGAGAGAATGAGAACTGCTCCCGCCCCTCCGTCACCCCATCTGGAACCTTAGATGAGAGAAGCAAGTGGTCTCCTAACCCTTCAGGGCAAGAACCTCCAGCTCGGAGCTGGAGGCCAGACTTTTCAGCTTTCATTTCAACTTTCCAAACTCCCTGGACATTAGTTGCTCACCCACAAGTTTCCCGGGGAGGTTACTGTTCCCAGTTTTCTACTCTCAAAGTTGCTTCAGCAAAGGAAGCTCCTAAATCACAAATGGAAACAGAGGTGAGATCAGAGTAGGAGTCCCATCTGGATCTGGACCCAAGTTAGGGTGGCCACATAACTTAGGGCACAAACCAGAGCCATTTTGAGAATGTAAGGGAATGCTATAATTATTGTTTTAAGTAACCGGCAAAACCCGGACAGAGTACCACTCCTGGGAGCCCAAGGATGCAGCCAGATTTGTTCTGGGTCAGACTGGGTTCCTGGTCTTGTTTGCATCTTGGTGGCTCTTCTCTTTGCTTAATTGGCCAGCCTAAGTCCTGTTCCCAACTTCTGGCTTTGTTGATATGAATAGATTTGTTTGCTGAGAGGCAGGCTGCCATAGTTGTGCTTAAAAGTATAGTGTTTTGAATTAAATGGAACTTGGATCCAGTCCTAGGTCTACATTATTAACCGTAACATCCAAGGAAAGTCCCTTAAGTTCTCTGAGCCTCAGTTTCCTCTTGTCTAATATAGAGATAGATACCCATGTCATAGAACTGTGGCTTAATGAAATATGACAGTGCCTAGCAATTAATATGTGCTCAATAATATGTGCTACTACATTGGGAGACCAACCCCTAGTACTTCTCACTCTTCCTCTCTCTCTCTGGTTCCCTTGAACTGTGTTGCTAGTGTTGACACACAAAGCAAGTTTTCAGTGATCTTACGTAGGATTATTATGTAGGAGATTGGATACATTGTGACCTCCGCTCCTTATATTCTCCATCCCTCAGTCTCATGCCAGATCACTGTTATTCATTTAAGGCAGCCAGTTATTGCTTCCAGAACCGAAGCTGGGACTTTCTTGACCCTGAACAGTGTGATTTTAATCAGCCACAGCAGAAGTCATAACCATCGTAGGCACCCACACTGTTTATTTTTGGACAGTGGTGTTACTAGTTAAGGTGGTCACGTGGGAAGAAAAAGGAATAGATCAAGGGTCACTCTTCTGCTAAGAAGAATGGTCTTTTGTTAGCCTGTAGCAGAGGTTATGCTTGATTATAATTATCCATTCATGGAGGTGTTGACTGAGCCTGAATCCCTGGAGTGAAATTCAAATGTGTTTTCTATGATTCAGACATTTAACAAGTGTGAGACTCAGTCCTCGGAGGCCTGAGTGCAGGAACTATGTCTATCTCTTGTTTGCTCTGAGTTCCTATCCTCATAGGTCAGTGGGGGAATTCGGCCTCAGCCAGGACAGAAAATATCCCATGCCCCAGAGTTTGCTGAATAGCTGGAACTTTACTTTGAAGTAGTCATCCATGCTGTTTGCCCTTTCTGGACTTTGGTATGATATCATTCCCCCAGTCCCTAGTGGTGGACTGGCACCTGATGAATAGTTCTAACCCAGGAACTTTGTGTGGAAGTGATGAAGCTGGGGGAGGGATTCTGAGAATCTGTTACTTTTCTGACTTTTGGTGCATGAGACAAAATTTGGAAACCTGTCTGCACCTCGTGCTCCTCAGGTAGAGCAGGAAAACACAACATAGCAAGGAAAACTTGGTCTTGAACTAAAATCCTGGCTCTGTAACTGACCTTCTGTGGGACTTAGGGCAAGTAACCTAACATCCCCGAATCATCATTCTTTTTCTCTAATAAAAGGGATCCAGGGCTGGGTAAGATATTGTGCATAAAGCTCCTTGAAGAGCCCCTGAGACATAGAAGGGGTCGACAAGTGTAGGTTACCTGTTGCCAGCCATCGTGGTCTCCCAGTTGTCTCTCAGATGTCTTCATCGAGATGTGGGTATGCTGGGCTCTAGACTGATGATCTCTCCCTAACGTCTGCTGGGTTCTGTTGCAGAGTCATGTCAGGACACAGAACCAAGTAAGATATTTATTGGAAAGGAAGCCAGCAGCTGCTGAAAATGCACTAGTTCTCCTCATCAGGTTTGCTCTGCAATGAACTGTTAAATGTCAAGTGAATGTTTTCCTCTAACTTTGAGACCTTACCGAGATCATCTTTCTGTGATCCCAGGGAGAAGGATTTGGCAGTCCTGATTCACTAACAGGCTGCACGTTAGGACTTGGAGGAGGAGAGTTAACCATGTCTCTGTGTTAAGACAAACTCAAATCTCTATCCCTGAAGATCTGTATGGGTAATTTTATTAAAAGTATGCATGTGGGGGCTGAGGTGCTGGCTCAGTGGTAGAGCACTTGCCTAGCATGTGTGAGGCACTGGGTTCGATTCTCAGCTCCATATATAAACAAATAAAAATAAAGTTCTATCAACAACTAAAAAAATAAAATTAAAAAGGTATGCATGTATAGGTATTCATTCATTCAATAATATTTATCAAAAACCTGCTAAGCATCAGGTACTACTCCAGAATCTAAGGGTAAAAAGATAAGCAAAAGAGATAACTATCTTTGTCAATAGGGAACTTTCTAGTTGCAGAGACAGAAAATAAGCAAGGTAAATAAAATAGGAAGGTGGATCACAATTGATGTTAAGGAGGAAGACTAAAGCGTGAGAGAGGAATAAGAAATTCCAAGGTGAGGCTGAAATTTTAGATTCAGTGGCAGAAAACACTTGAGTATCTGGAAATAGTGATAGCCGGATGCCAGCGGAAGTGCCCCCTGCCCCAGCCCCTCTCAGACCACCATTCCTCATGTTATGGTTTGCATATGAGGGGCCTCCCAAAACCTCCTGCAGGAAGATTCACAGGTGAAATGGTTATATTAGGAGAGCTGTTACCAAATCAATCTGTTCTAGTTTGAGTGGACTAACTGGGTGGTAACTGTAGGCAGGTGGGGCCTGACGAGAGGAGGTGAGTCCTACTGGGCATGCTCTGGAGGGTTTCATCTTCCCTGTGACTCCTTCCCCTTGCTCTGTCTGACTCCTGGCTGCTGCCAGTGGAGCAGCGATCCTCTACCACGCCCTTCTGCCATGAGTTCTGCTTCCCCTGGGGTCCAGAGCAATGGAGCCGGCCCACCACGGACTGAACCTGTGAAACCATGAGCCAAACAAACTTTTCCTCCTCTAAGTTGTCCTTGTCAAGCATTTTGGTCACAACAATGAAAAGCTCACAGATAACCACAGATAAAAGGATGATGATGATGATGATGATGATGATGATGATGATGATGATGATATTTATATGAATAGTATCAGGAACAGCCAGGGGAAGAGTGAGCAGAGAGGGAATCCACTGAGGATGGAGTGGTGGGAGTACAGCATGCAGAGGGGACCTGACAAATTGGGGCCATGCTTGTTCCCTCGCTCGCTCATTCAACAAAGATTGATTTCTACTGATGCTATACATTTAGCTTGTAATTAGATTTTAAACATGTTTTTAGAAATATGACTAAGGAGGCAAACAAAAAGAAATAGAACTAAGTGCTTTATGCTGTGTTAGGCCCTGCCCACGGGTCTACGGTCCTCAACTCAGAGGCTCTAACATGAGGGAGTGCACAGTCTAACGGGGGAAGGGATCCAGATACGTATTAGTAACAGACACTCACACAGTTGTGTTGCCTGTCAAGTTCTATTCTAAAGTTTTGTCAATATTAACTCATTCAGTTCTTACCACAGCTCATGAGATAAGAACCATTTGTTATCCTAGTTTGCAGATGAGGAAAGAAAGGAACAGAGAGGTTAATTGCTTCCCTCAAATCACCCACCCATCAGAGCCAGGAATTTGAATTCATGCAATCCCACTCCCAAATCTTATTTGATCTCCATTACTAAACTGCCTTTCTATAAACAAATAAAGTGAATGATTATTATACAGAATAAGTGCAAGATTAAACTTGTACTTTTAAAATTTTTTTTAGTTTTAGATGGACACACGATATCTTTCTTTATTTTTATGTGGTGCTGAGGATCAAACTCAGTGTCCCCCATATGCAAGGCAAGCGTTCTACCCGTAAGCCACAGCCTCAGCCCTAAACGTGTATTTTTTTAACATCACTCATTTTGGCAGAGACTAATTGGACTGTGATGAAGTTCCAAGGATTCATATGTGAGGAGGCTCACTTCTCATGTGCTCAGGCTGTGGGGCCGGGGAAGACCCAGCTTGCCAGGGAGAGAGGAGTTTGGAGTTTGAAGCCCACCCGGCAGAAGCAGGAGAGGGAAGCAGCAGGGTCCTTTTTCACACATCAACTCTGTCACCCTGTGGGGACTTGAAGTGTGTCTAGGAGGAGCTGTTAACTGTGTTTGTTTCTGATAAGCACCTTTGTTCCTTGAGTTGACTATTTTTAAACTCTTCAAGCTGCGCTAACTTCAGGTGTGACATTTCATAGCTGTTGCCCAGTTTCCTCTTAGATAAGGGAGGGGTAAGAGATAAATGAATGGGGGAAGAGAACCTGAGAGAGTTTATTTAGATTAGAGAGAATGGCAAGCTGAAAATTTTGGAAAGGTACTTCAGCCATCTGGTATACCTCTGATGAGGCTTCAGTGCCTCAGAGAGTGGAAGTAAGGTAAGGAGGAGTGTGACATCTTTTATATCTTCTTTCCTCAACTTAATAAATATTGTTGTGAATACTGACTGTTTATTCAAGTTTGTGCTGGGTTTTCCCCCTTCACCATGCTTATGGTTGTACTACTGAGTTAGAAATTTGGGATGTATATTCGTTTCCTGTACATCTTGTTTTCCTAATCAGTTTCGGGGGGTCAAAGATGACTTTCTGAGACTATATTTAGGTTGTCCAAAGAAAACATATTTTCCAAATTTCAAGAGCTGTCTTATTTACAAATAAATAGGCAGGCTTCACTATCTTATAGTAATTATGGACAGAGAAAATTTAGGAGTTGGTATAAAGAGAGCTCATCCAGAAGGAAGGGAAGGAGGACTTCACGGGGAAACATGGAGGAAGGGCACCAAGTGGTCAAAAGCTTGGGTTCTGGCTCTTTCCTTGTGGAGAGGGGTTGTGGAGAGGCAGGTCAAACCAGAAATATATTCACATGTTTGAAGAACTTGTGGTTCTGGGAAATTGCTTCTTGGTTCTTGGGGCTCTGAGAGAAACCTTCAAGTTCAACATGGAACTGGGACAACATGCTTTTGTGTAGGTTGCCAAGGGGATTATGTATGAATCAAGAGGGTTGTCATGGGCACCACCTCTCAAGTCTCCCTGACCCTGGTGAGTCATGGAGGAAGCACAAAGAGCTCCTAGCCCTTCAAAGGGGAGGAAGCTGGTTGTCAAGTTGCGCATGGGGTTGTGTCAGCAGGGAAGTCTTGGTTCTTTGGGGGGGGGTATGTACGTTTTGCCACCATGACTTCAGTTGTGTGAGTCAGAACATGGCCATTTCAAAACCAAGCAAGCCAGATTCTCCTCCCCTCAAAGTCAAACCCACCCTTGGTCTTGAAGTTCCTGCTGCATTATCACTAGGCAACCACGCAAAATCTCCCTCAATCAGCATCAGTCTATGATGCACAACAGCCAGAGAAGATGGAGGAGAAAGAGCCCTCATTCAGTGTGGACTTTCCTTAATGTTTATCCTGTAACACTAATAACCCTTTTGATGCTGAGGTATCCATTAGAAAGTTTCTATTCCTTACATCCCATCTCCATTCAGTAGGATGGGAGTCAGAGGTAATTTAGCTGCAGAATATTTTTAAATACCACATTTTTGCATATCTGAGGGCAGCATCTGAATTGTTGTTCTTATCCTTTAATCTAACTAAGGGGTCAGAGGTGAAACAGAGAGCAAGGCAGAGAAAGGGTCCTAGAAGCCCAAATGAGTGGGGCAGACCAAGGGTATCTTGGGAGGCCTGGAGGGCGGATCTGTGTGTCTAGTTAGCTGAAGGCAGGCCTGGAGGAGAAAGAGCTGAGTGCCTGGAGGGTTGGTGGGAGGGTGGACAAGGCATATCCCACCTGCCCTCATGTCCTCATGATTAGAAGCTGGGTCATTTCTATCTTCCCTGATATATATATATATATATATATATATATATATATATATATATATATATATATATATATTTTTAATAAATGCTTCAGCTGGACTCTGAGTGTTTCGTATGCCTCCAGATGATTTCTCCCCTTTCCTGGTACTAAGAAAGGGTCATCTTTACTAGCTGATTTCTGTGCTTGGAACAAAAGATACCTGGATGCACCACTTCACTGCTCCCTTCTGATATCCATGGGTTCACCATGAAACACCCCTTCTCAGCAAAAGCAGGTAAAGGTATCTCAGGCACTTGACACCCATGAAGGAGAAGAAGGTGGTGGGTGCTGGAGGGCTGGGGGTGGAGTCAGGGGCTGTGTGGGGAAGACTGTGGAGAGCCCTCATGTTTAGCATATGGGCTGTGAAGGGGACAAGCTCCCTCCTGTGGACTTGTATAGTTTTATTTTAGAGCCTTCTGGGGTTACGTCTTGAGAACTCTGGACAGGCCTCTGGTGATGGGAGTCTTTTAGAAGAAGCATTGACACTCTGGTCTCATGTGATCCTCCCATCAACCCTAAAAGGTAAAGAATAACATCTGTCAATCTCCGGAGGGTCAAGAAAGCGAGGTAGAGCAGGGATTTCCTCAATGATCCCTGGACTCTTATCTCCATTTTCTAAATCATAGAAAAATGTCAAACTTGGAGAAGGATACAGAAGATTCTTCTTAACATATATGCAATCAGCTCCAGAAAGGACAGATGTCTGCCCAGGTTTTAAAAAAAATGCATCATAGACACAAAGTTCACCTTTTCAAATCTTCAACAACTCTCTCTCTCTCTCCCTCCTCAGAGAGGACAACTATTATGAAGTTAGTGTTTGTTCTTCCTGTCCATATCTCTATCATTTGTGAATTCATAAACAAGAGTACAGTATTAATTTACATGTTTTAAGAATTTTAAGTAAGTGATAGCATGCATAATTCCTTTCTGCAATTTGCTTTCTCCTCCCCACAATTTCTTTGTGATCTCTCAATGTTAAATCATGTAGTTAGACTCATAGACTGAACTGCATCCTCCTCCAATTCATATGTTGAAGTCCTAGCCTCCTGTACCTCAGAATGTGACTATATTAGAACACAGGGTCTTTAAAGAGGCAATTAATTTAAAATAAGGTTGATAAGGTAGGACCTAATCAATATGACAGGTATCCTTCTAAAAAGAGGAAATTTGGACCTAGATATACACAAAAGGATGACCAGGAAAAGATCAGGGAGAAGAGGCCTGGACCAGATCCCTCCTTCACAGACCTCAGAAGAAATCAACCCTACCAATGTCCTCATCTCAGACTCCCAGTCTTCATAACTGTAAGAAATAAATTTCCATTGTCTAATGCACTCAGTCTGGTAACTTGTTATTGCAGCCTGAGCAAACTAATACAGACTCCACTCCACAAGGAAATAGTAATTGAGATACAGGGTCTCATTATGTACCAGTATGTTGCTTCTCCCTGGATTTTAGGAGGAAGCCTTACTACCACCGTCTTGTTAGGGTGGGGTTTTAGGCACTGTCATAGATATTAGAGAAAAAGTTTTGGGACAAGGGATTGCCCCAGTACCCCATAATTAACTTTAGGAAATAAGTCTCCTATGATGGATAACAATGCCTGACACCAGAGACCACACATCATTGCCACTCCCAGTGAGCATGAAGTGCTCAAAGGAAAAGGAAGTACTTGGGAGGTATTGTTTATAGTGGGGAAAAGTTGGAAATATCCTGAATGTCCACAGAAGAGGATCTTTAAAAGTGAAATCCATTAAATAAAACAAAGTGCAGAATATTTACACGAATGCAACTATTAAAATGATATATAATGACTTGGGAAGATATTGAAGAAAAGAAATGGTATTACTTGGTTACAAAGGTTACTTGTTTTAAAAATAAGTGTACTGTAACTCCATTTCTATTTTAAAAACATTTTAAAGGAAGAAACTAAATTATTATATATAGTAAAATGATTTACTGGGTTTACCTCGAGTAGGTTGACATTGCTCATATTTTCTTATCAGGTATCTCTTTCTATCTATCTATCTATCTATCTATCTATCTATCTATCTATCTATCCATCCATCCATCCATCCATCCATCCATTCATCCACTCTGTATTTTAGCCCCTCCCCATGTAGTAAGAGAACTAAACTGGATGATCTTTAAGTCCTTGTCAGTTGTGACATTGCAAGACAATTATTCTGAAGAATGGGATATCAATTTTACTCTGTGACATACAATGTGATTATTAAAAGAACTCTTGCATGCTTAAAAAAAATGTAAAAAGCTGTTGGAAAACCTGGGGCTGGCTGCTACACCCACACAGCCCATGATCTGTTGCTGTTTTGATTGTAAAGAGAAAATGATAGTTCACGGCTGCTAAACACATTGTATACTTGGTCCTGGGCCGAGTGTTTTACATGGCTCATTTTATTTAACCCTCGCAATTACCCTCTGACGTAGGTGCTACCCTGAATACATTTTTCAGATAAGGAATCCGTGACTATAAAGGGTTCCGAGTCAATGCCCAGTCAGTAACTCAAGAGAGAAGAGGGTGCATTTGAGGGCGATCTGGGCCCACAACCTTAATCTTACTTTCTGCTGCCCCCTAGTGGAGCACTTCCCTTCCCGGGAGGGGCCTGGGAAAACGTGGCCTCATTGGAGGAAATAAGGAGGCCAAGGTGAGTCTCTCAGGTCACTAAGCAATTGTAGGGAATGACCAAAGTGAGTCTTTCTAGGACACATCAAGCTACTTGCAAACCCAAAAACTGTCTTTGGTGAGAAATGAGTCCTGAGTCTCATCCCTGGGAAAGGTCAAGGTGGTGTTCTGGGAGACTGGAGTTCAGTGAAGAATTGTAGTAGTAATGGAGGAGAACTATATTTCTAGGTATTTGCTTTTCCTTAAAAGTGTTATGTAAAGTTTCATAGGGGAGATGAGTTAATTAATCTTGCTGTTACTTTTAAAAGTGTTGTGGTTTTGGAAGTGGAAGGCGTTAGATCAGGGCTGTGCTATTCCCCACTTCTGTCCTGATCTGCATCCCTGCAAGGTGTCCTGGTTCCCCAGCCAGCTGACCCAATCTGGGGTCAGCCAAAGGCAGCACTCAGGTGAATCAGCTGGCAGGAGGAAGACAGACACAGGGCATGCCCCTCCACTGCAGTCAGCTGTCACATCTCCTCTGAGTGCCAACTCTCGCTGGATGACCTACCACATTGCTAGCTTCTGCTGGGGTGACCCAAGATCCGGGCTTCTGGTGACCCCACATGCCCCAATGTTCTCCCTGCCTTGTCGTGGTAGCTTCTTCCTGGCATTGCTAACCTTGCCATCCATTGTGTTCTTCTTCCATGACTTGAGTAAAGAATTAAGTTCCTTCTGTTTGATATCAGAATTAATCTTGCTGACTTTTTTTCCTGCTTGGACTCTGCCTGGTATGTTCCCTAAGTCATTAATTTCTAAGGGGTTCTATGCTGTAGGGTAAAGCATGTCACACAGCAGAGGGAACTGCAGGGAATTTTCCATGATAACATAAAGGTGGGTGATATTTAATTTGGCTACCAAAGAATGAGGGTGCTTCAATGGTTCCTGGGGCAGTTGGATTAGAGAATAACTTTTAAAGTCCTTCAGCACAGTAGGATAATTATGGTGACAATGATGCATGGTCTATTTACAAAAAGGTAATAGAGAGGATTTTGAATATTCCCACCACAAAGAAATGATATGTGTCCAAGGCGAGGGGTATGCCAATAATCTGGTTCTGATCATCACACATTGTATAAATGCATTGAATGTTGCACTCTACCCATAAATATGTGCAATTACCATGTGCCAATCAAAAAATATATATTTTAAAAAGAAAAACAATAAGGGAGTTGGGGGAGAGCAGCATTATGGGAAAGGTTCTGTATAAACAATGATATGATGAATAAGAATCATGGTCTTATAAATAATGTGAATGAAATAAAAAATATGATGAAAAGTGTTGAACATTGTGCATAGAAATTTCTCTTAAGTTGCGTTTGATGGTGGGGATTTACAGTGAGTATCAGAAAATTAAAGGGAGTAGAAGCTGGGCATGGTGGTGCATGCCTATAATCCCAGCTTCTTGGGAGGCCAAGGCAGGAGAATTGCAAGTTCAAGGTCACCCTCCCCAACTTAGTGTGACCCCGTCTGAAAATGATGTAGCTCAGTGGTAGACTATTTGCATAAAGTCCTGGGTTTGGTGCCCAGTACCAAAAAAAAAAAAAAAAAGAGAGAGAAAGAAAGAAAGAAAAAAGACAGTGGATATATCTAGAAAGCAAGATTGGAGGTAGTTGGAAGGGATAAACCAGGAAGGGTGTATTGGAGTCTGTCTAAATGCCAGAATAATGATATGGGTTTCATCTTAAGGCAACCATAATCACCAAAGACTTCTAGGGTCTGGCACATGCAAGCTGTTCAATTGATATTGTTAAATAAATGAGGAACTGCTGAAAATTTTGGTGAAAGGGAAGCATGCTCTGGCACAGTTTCTCCAGCAGAACTCGTGGACTGGCTTGGAGCAGGGGAAGGGATCGGTTTGAAGTTTTTGCAATCCATTGTGGCTTTGGTAAAGACAAGAGTGGCTCAGAATTGTAGTTATAAAAAAAAATGGAATTTCAGATCTCAGATGTGGGCCACTGTTATGGCTCTGATCTGGAATGTTCCCAAGGCTCCTGGAAAGCTTGGTCCCCCCTGCGTCCCTGTTCAGAGGTAGAAGCTTTTGAGTGGTGATTGGATCGTGACAGCTGTAACCTCATCAGTGGAAGAATTCCTAGCTGATCGTACTGTTGCGAGGTGGTAGAAACTGTAGTGGGGGGGGGCAAGTTAAAAGTAGGGAGCTCTTGGGGACCACATCTCGTCCCTGGCCTCTTCCTCTTCCTCTCTGCTTTCTGGTTGGCATGAGTTGAGCAGCTCTCCTCTGCCATGCCCTTCCACCATGATGCTCAGCTTTACCCCACACCCAAAGCAAGGGAGCCAAGGGATCATGAACTAAAATCTCTGAAGCATTGGGACACAAATAAATCCTCCCTTCTTTAAGTTGACTTCCTCAGGTATTTGGTCACAGTGATGAAAAGCAAACACAGAGCTGATGGAAAGGGTGGCATACAATGCTTCTGAGGCCCTGCACCCAAGAGATCAGGTGGATAACAATACCACTATGAATATATCCATGTCAATCAATCAGGGACCCCAGGAGAGTAGGAATGAGGAGATGGGGCAGATGCATTTCTTGGGGTGTGTGACAATTATTTAATAACCACCCTTGGATTTTCTGGCCTTTTCTCTCCTGTTATTGTAAAGACATTCATTTTTTCTTCAAACCCAATAAATTATTCTCTGTCAGCAAGCTGTGGGGGGGGAGGGGATGAAGAAAGATCCGGGTTTGCTCTTGGCTTTTCCTCTGTCTAGTCCAAACACTGGAAATGTCAAGTTTGCTCACTAATTAAACATGTCTGTCTTGGACCGCACTTGTATCTTTCACTGAGAAGGTGTAGATTTCCAGGGAGACATTACACATTCATGTTTCCAAATACAGCATTTTGAAATCTCCCCGTGTGACACAAATACCAACTTGGTCGAAGTGTCTCCTGGGAGAAAAGACACCTGAGTCAGGCAGCCTGCATCTGGGGAGAGTAAAGATGTGGTCGTTGTGTACCCTTTAATTCATTTCCTGGGAGAGCTGTTCTGGGAGACTCTGTAGGGCCCTTGCTGGGCCTTTCTGGATTTCTCCAAGTCCTAAAACAGTTATCTGCTAGAACTGGGTCATGGGACATCTTTCATGGTCAGGTTGAAACTGTCCCCACCAGTACCTTTGGTGTCTGGGTGGCAAGGAACTGATAGTTTCCAAGCATTTCTGTGGCCATAATTTTTCTGACTTCTAAAGTTCTATGAGAGAAGGGTCACCATATCCCCTATGTTCCATTAAGAAAAAACTGGGGTTTGGTTTTGAAATCTTTATAGAATGAGATTCTTTATTGCATATTTTCTGGGTACTGCTTATAGGCCTAACTCTGGGTTAAGTATTGCAAGTACAAATGTAAACCAAATTGGCATAGTCCCTGCCCAGAGAGTAAGTAAATAACCAGGTATTGGGGAACCAAAGAGGTGAGAGAATGTTATGGTTTGGATGTGAGGTATGCTCCAAAAGCTCACATGTAAGACAAAGCAAAAAGGTTTGGAGGAGAAATGATCGGGTTACAGCTTCAACCTAATCAGTGAATTGATCCCTGATGGGATTAACTGAAGTGGTGGGGTGTGGCTGGAGGAGGTGAGCACTGGGGCATAGCTATGGAGTATATAGTTTGTATCTGGAGAGTGGAGTCTCTCTCTCTCTCTGCTTTCTGATCATTATGTGAGCTGCTTCCCTCTGCCCCACTCTTCCACCATGATGTTCAGCCTCACCTCAAGCTCTGAAGAATGCAGCCGGCCTTCTATGGCCCAAGACCTCTGAAACCGCGAGCCCTCAAATAAACTTTTGCTCCTCTACACTTGTTCTGGTCAGATCTTTTAGTCACAGCAGCGAAAAAGCTGACTCAAACAGGTAACTGGCCAAGGACAGGTCACTGCTGGTCAAGTGGCCATATCTGCCTGACTTAAAATCCCTGTTCCATCTTTTTGGGCAGTAAAACATGGACCTTAAAAATGTGACCTGAAAATGTGAATGTCTTCTGAAGCTGGAGGGGAAAGAGTCTGAGTTGTATGTTACACTGTGCCCAGAGACCCAGGCATGGGATCTTCCTGAAGGAGGCTTTCTAGGAGACTCCTTGGTCCTCTCTCCCTATACCCTTGGTGACTAAGTGACAAGGCTATGGAAATACAGAGTTTTCAACCATCTTTGCTGGACGTGTTTTTAAATTTCTGAATCTCAGCTCCCTTATCTAAACATTGTCATTTTAGTTTCCAGTGTCTGGGATTCCATGGAGCTATAATATTTTCTAAAGTACGTATGTATGTGGTGAGGAAGGCATGAGTTCAATTTAGGACATCGTAGCCTGGAGATGCTTTTAGAAATGTCTTAGCTTGTCTTGTGTTGCTATAACATGATACCTGATGCCAGATAATATGTAAAAAAAAAAAAAGAGGTTTATTGGGTTTATGATTATAGTTGTTCTGAAATCCAAACAGCATGTGTTAGCTTTTTCACTGCTGTGACTAAATGACCTGACTAGAGCAATTTTAGAGGAGGAAAAGTTTATTTGGGGGCTCACGGTTTCAGAGGTCTTAGTCCAAAGACAGCAGGCTCCATTCCCTAGGGCTCAAGGAGAGGAAGAGTGTTGCGGAGGGAACCAGCTCACATGATCAGAAAGGAGAGAGAGAGAGAGAGAGAGAGAGAGAGAGAGAGAGACAGAGAGACTCCACTCTCCAGATACAAACTATATACCCCATGGCCATGTCCCCAGTGACCACCTCCTCTAGCCACACCCCACTTGTCTCCAGTTACCACTCAGTTAATCCCAGGGACTGATTAGGTTAAGGCTATAACCCAATCATTTCTCCTTCAAACCTTCTTGGGTTGTCTCACACGTGAGCTTTTGGGGCACCTCACATCCAAATCATAGCACAGCATGATGACAGCTAGAGAGAGGGCTCTCAAATGTATCCCAACATGGTAGAGGAGCAGAAAGGGAACTGGCCATGTGTAGAAGGGGCAGGGGGTGTGGGGTGGAATCACATTATAACAACCCACTCCCGAGAGAACCAACGCACTCCACAAGGGAAGCAGCGGTCTTTTCTGAGGGGAGCGGCCCCCTGACTCAGTTTACCTGCCGCTATATCCACCTCCTAGAGGTTCCACCATCTCAACCTCAGCACACTGGGGGGGACCAGGCTGTTAGCCCACAGACCTCTGGAGGACACCCTCAAACCACGTCCAAGCCCATACTTGACATGAAAGATGTTGTTTAGGGGAAAAAAAAAAAAAACAGCAAAAACCTTACTGTGTCCTAACATGATCTCTTTTTAAAGAATGATTTTTACATCCAGTAAGGAAAGAAGGAGTCACGTGACTTGTAACAATACAAAATCAAACGCCGTTCTTCAACGGACTTATTTTGGCTGTTCTAAAACCTCTCTTTGTTGTCAGGTTTCTCATTTCTCTGTGGACTGTGGGGGGAAATCACATTATGGACGAGCCCCCTCTTTGGACCCAGGCCCAGCAGCTGGGAAGATGGTCCCTGGGCCCCTTTCAACTGTGCAAGTTCTCGGCCTGAGATGTCCGTGCGGCCGTCTGGGGTCTGAAGCTCTTCTCCCTGGAAGCAAACAAGTCCTGGCTCCGTTCCCTTCCAGGGTCTCGTCTGGAGGCCTGGGTTTGGTCTGTGATCGTGGAAATGGCAGCTTCCTGCCAGAGCAGCTCACTCCAAGTCCTGCCAGATGGGGGCTGCATCTCCACCAGGTCTGGCAGTTCGTTCCCTCATAACATCAGTCCCCACTGATAGATTCGTCCCTGTCACACTATTTACTGAAACTGGGCCACTTAATTAAAAGCGGGAGCTTTTGCATAAACTCCAACAGTGGCTTTATAAATTCCAAGCATTGTAAAGGGACCAGATGGAAGAACGGGCCAATTACCATGGAAATCCACGTTCACACCCTTTCCAACGTTCTCCCCCATCGTGGAGGTGCCTGCCGTCCTTGGGGAGGGTGGCTGCTGTTTCCACTGTCGCCCGCCATCGGCATGGAAAGGGGTCAACTGTGGCACAGACATGACTTGCTTTCCTCAGATGTCTACATCAGGAAGCCAAGGGTTTGGACGACTTACTAGAGAGACAGGAGTCAAGTTAGCCACGTGGGGGAAGGGGGTTAAGATGGGGCAGATGCCTTGTGAGAGGATGGGATTAGGGCAAAGACCAGGAAGAAGTATGAAGGAAACCAAGTAGACGTTCAGGACATGATTAGGCAAAGCCCCAGGGAACTAGGCAGCATCTGCCGGACCAGCCTTTGGTCTGTCACCGTGGATTCCATTGGCTTCCAGTGGGACCTTCCACAGAGAACTTCCACTGGCTCCTGCTGATTCATTCTGAGCCGTCTGCACTCTGCTCCATGCCTCAGAGGCTGAGCTCTATGTACTGCATCACCAGCCCCCCCACCTGCTGGCTTCTGGTTGAGCTTGGTCAAGAGGATCTGCCAGTGGAGATAGGAGGGTGGGAGGGGAAAAATTTCAGGGTATTTATTGCACCCAGGGTTCTCTCCCTGCCAGGTCACTGTGGGCTGCCCCTGAAGGCCACATCTCCCATCAGGGGGTCATTCCTCTGCATCCCTCTGTTTGGTTTGGGAAACTGCTTATTCCCCTTGATTCTTCAGGCCCATAGCTCTGGGGCCCTAGGGCTAGGGGCTCCCTGGAGTGGCTAGCCCTGAATACTGTGTCGTCCTCTAATGGTTTCTTTAAACCTCCTAAACTAGTTCCTTTATTAATATTCCTCAAATTACCCCGTCGGAGTGAGCAGTTTCTTGAACACCAGGACTCTGACAGAAGTAGGGGTCTTCAGGAGGGTCGGGAATGAGCCAGACGCAGCCCCTCCCCTCCAGGAGTTTACCTTGGAGTCGCACAAATAGAAAATGAAAAGACTTTCCTCTTAAGCCAAGTCTGCTCTGAGGCACACTAGAGGCGATTCTGTGGTTCAAAGAAAGGGTCAAATGGGTTGAAGCATCAAAGAGGCTTCTGAGAGAAAGGGGTGGTTTGAGTTGTGCCTCAGTAGAGCCAGCGTCTCAGGAAGAGGGAGAGGGAGTTGGCACGGCGGATGGGAGAACAGCCTGGGCAAAGAAGAGGGGTCAGGGCGCTCTGGGGCACTAGACTCCAACACTGGCCCTGGGTGACCTGATGGGAATGTGGGGGAGGCAGAGACGTTTGAAGGGGTGGAGGAAGCACGATTATCCCGGGACCTGGTCCAACGAACAGAACCAGGGGCTGCTCAGATCTCTCCCTCGTCTGTCCAAGATGTAGGTGCTGCTTCTCTGGGGCTCATTGTCTGAAAGAGTTGGCAGCCATGACGGAGCTGTGACTTGCTCTTGTTCTTGAACTCCCAGATCAGATATCTGGTGGTAAGAAGTCTTCTGGGGTGGCCAGTCTCCAAGATGGCCCCGGGGATGCCCACCTCTTGGAATTCACGCTTGTGTCTGCTTTCCCATCAAGTGGCGGGAGGTTGGACGGAGTGACCTTGGTCTGAAGAAAATAATAAGGTGGGGAGTGTGTGTGTGTGTGTGTATGTGTGTGTGTGTATGTGTGTGTGTGTATATGTGTGTGTATGTGTGTGTGTGTTTGTGTGTGTGTGTGTATGTGTGTGTGTGTATGTGTGTGTGTGTGTATGTGTGTGTGTGTGTGTGTGTGATAAAAGGCAACACAGTATCTTTCTCCCCCTTCATGCCCAGCCTCCTCCCACTCTATGGGAGCTAGATACCCTGCTGTGAGGATGTCCCAGCTGTCCTATGGAGAGACCTGACTGCCCAGGAGCTGAAGTTTCAGGCCAGTTGCTTCACGTGCAAGCTTGGCAGCAAACCCTCCAGCTGCAGTTGTTCTTCGGATGCCCAGACCCCCAGCTTGACTGCAGCCTTGAGAGTCCCTGAGCCAGAACCACCCCAGGAAGTCACTTCCAGATTCCCAACCCATAGAAACTGAGAAAGCAAGCGTCTGTGGTTTTCAATTGCTCATTTGTGATGCAGAAATAGATAACCAACACACCTTCCCTGACCACAAACATTGAACCAGCACCTCCTGCTTCATACAGTACTTCCTGTCACTGTTGTGCCATGTCCTAACCCTGGCCTGTTAGGGCCCATGCCACCTGGCCCTTGTTTCCTCCACGATCCCTCTGTCTCACTCTGCCCCTCGCTAATCCAGCACACAGACCTCCTGGCTCTGCCACATGCGTCTACCTCTGCTGCTTTGCACTTAGTGCCCGCTCTTTCTAGAACATTCTTTCACAGTTATAGGCATGGCTTGTTTTCTGACTTCCATCAGATTTTGGCTCCCAGGTAATTTCTCAGGGAGCCCTTCCCTGACCACACTATTTTAAACTACAACCACATCCCCCAGCTCCATCCTAGCTTCTTCCCTGATTTACTTTTTCCCATAGTACATGGCAACAGGTGATATAGTATATTTTAAATTTAATTTCAATTGATAGATTAAAAACACAAAAACTGTACATATTAGTAGGGGGCCACATAGCATTCCCACCCACGTATACATTGTGTCACGTTTAAATCAGGCTAAAGAGGTCTGTCTCCTCAAAAGTTAACATTTCTTTATGATAAAAACATTCAAAATCCTTTCTAGTATTTTGAAATGTACATATGCTGTGGTTTTCTGTGGCACATTAGGACTCCTTGCTCCTATCCAGCTGTCACTTAGTACCCATTGGTTAATCTCTCCCTGTCCCTCCCTAACCTGCTTCTCTCCCTGGTCTCTGGCAATTGTGATTCTTGTCCAACATTTTTAGATTCCATGTATGAGTAGGAATAAGTGACATTTGTCTTTCTCTGCTTGTCTTTTTTTTTCACTCAATATAATGTCCTCCAGTTTCATCAAAGCCAGCCTCAGCAACAGCGAGGCACTAAGCAACTCAGTGAGACCCTGTCTCTAAATGAAATACAAAATAGGGCTGGGGATGTGGCTCAGTGGTCAAGTGCCCCTGGGTTCAATCCCCGGTACCAACCCCCCCAAAAAAAAAATCCCCAGAGAGTAGAGGCAGAAGAGGAAATCAGCAAGATTCAAAACACGAGAAGCAGCCAGTGAGAAGGAATGGGGGGTTACATGGAAAGAATATGGGCAGCCCCCAGCAGCTGAGTGCCTTGCACAGACAGCCAGCCAGCAAGCAGGGACCTCAGTCCTACAGCCATGGGCATTGCATGGTGCCCGCTGTCTGCATGAGCTTGGAAGAAGATTCTTCCCAGTGCTTTCTGATGAGAGCCCAGCTCACTAACACATTGATTTTGGTGAGCCCAACTTGGTAATCAATGAATGTTGTTTGAAGTTACTGAATTTGTGGTGATATATAATGGCAGCAAGAGAAAACTAATATAGACTCTTTTAAATATTGGATATGATGTAGCTAGTTTGCTTAGTGTGAGTTTGGAGCTGCTGTCTGTCTTAGAGCCCCAGTTCATACAATAGTGCCTGACACAGTAGTGAAAAAAATTAAATAATGGACCCTACTCTGCAGTGGGGTAGAAGCATCTGTAGGCTTATCTGGAGGCTCACTGAACCTGGAGACTCTCAGGAGTCAGAGCCAGTTGCATTCAGTTCTGGCCTCAGTGTCCTACAGCAGGAAACCTAGGACTGAGCTACAGGTGAAGGCCGCATGCCACTTGTTGAAGAGCTGGGCTCTGTGTGCAAAGTGCTCCTTCTCTCACCAGCTAGAAATCAGGCTGGCTACACTGACCAGAGAGTATGAGGCAGGCTTTGGTATCAAGTCAAAACACAGTTGAGTCTTTTATTACCCGCGTGACCTTGGATAAGGCTTTGCTTCTCTGGGCTTTAGTTTCCTCATCTGTTAAAAGTAGATAATCATAGTACCCATCTCTGAAGATTTGCTTGTGAAGATTAAGAAGCTGTGCACATAGAGGACTTTGCTCACAGTAGGTGCTCACTAAGGGTGAGTCCTTACTATTTTGCCTCATGTTGAATATAGTATGTTGGTGTTTTCTGAGAAAGCTTTGCAGGAATTTTAAAGTGAGTTTCCCTGGCAGCGGATGCAGATCTGGTCAATGCCGTAAGTTTAGCTCATGCCAGGAACTCTTCCAACCCAGCTCAGTCTTTGCTTCACATTCACACCAAAGGGGACCAGCTCCTTCCAACCACAGTCATCCAGGGACCAGATTTACACAAAGAAAATGTAACTGATTTTAATGGAAACAAAATGGTTACAAAGATGACAAAGTTGATTCATTTGGAAGTGATGGAATCAAATAGGTAGATTATACACACACACATATGAAAACGAAAACGCACGTTGTTTTTCTCACATACACCTCACTGAAAAGGTTAAAGACAGTTAAACTATCATGGGACTGGATACAAAATATTGCATGGGGAGTTAGAGGCAAGAAATACAAGGAAACATAATGCACTGTAAATTAAAGTCATTTATAAAGTGTATCTGGCATCCAGATAGGAAGAAAAAAATGATTAGTCAGCAAAAGTAGGGTGTCCTTTTATTTATTTACAGAGTATTGCCATGGGACCAGAGAGGATGTATTTATTAAGGGTTTGCCGGTATACAAACACAAATATATCATTGCTGGGCACTGAGAATACCTAGCTAAATTATTTGCCTTGAAATGATTTTATTTGTTAGCTTTGAGCCCAGAAATCCCCTCTGCAATTCCTTAGAAAGTCTGTTCTCCCACAAGGTGTGGATCTCTCCAGCTCTGGGGCTGGCCCTGCTCATCTCTGTGGACACACAACATGGAAGATTCCCTCCTAGAGGTCACCGCAGCCTCCGTCTACTTGCATGGTGTCGCCGCCCCTCACAGTGTGGGCTCTGTGTGCGGTGCTCTGCTCTGCCTGTGTGTGTGAGGGCTGCTGGCTTCTGGTGTTTAAGGACCCCATGGAGCTGTGGGTTTGGTACAATCCTTCCAAAAGAAGGAGTGTGTGATAGCTGGGGGCCAAGTGGGGACTTTTTGTGATGCTAAAAAGGCAATAAACAAATCTGGAAGAAAAAAGCAGAGAAACCAGAGGGGAAGATAGGTACATATTAGAGAAGACAAGGTCACAGGTGGAAAGGAATGGAAGGTGCTGTTGATGAGAGGAGATGGGGAAAGAGACAAGAACTGGTGCGCAGAGACTTGAGAGAGTGCTCAGGAGGATTTGGAAAGGATAAAATGAGATTGTTTATGTAAAATACTTAGCACCTAGGAAATGCTTAAAAATGGATATTTGTTGTTATTATTATTATTTAATACAAATGGTAGCAATAACTCATACCTTTTAAAAACTCTTATTATCTAGCAGCTTGCCTGAACTTTAGAAGCATGCAGGATGTTTATTGTCATAAAGATCATGCTTTCTAAAGCAGTACTACCGGTTCAAAGATTGGACTCCAACTAAGGCCCCCAGGGACCGTTACACAAAACAAACTTAAAATCAACACCAGCTGCAGATATTTAAAGAAAGAGGCCTCTCCTGAGAGCTGGGAGAAAAGCAACATGACACTAGCAGATGTGAGGTGATGTGGAAATTAGTCAGTCCATTTTCCCACTACATAATAAGAACAGGACTATTGCATCCCTGCGTGCATAAAAGTCATCCGTAAGCTTTCCAATGGGTAGGACAGAAGGACCCTGGAAAGTACCTGAGTGGAAGTACGTAAGCTTAGGATTCTAAAGACACATTTCCACAACAAAGAAACAGCAACCAAGAAAAAAAGAAAGAAAAGAAAGACTTGCTGGCATCCCTAGAAATGATTAAAGCTGGGGCTGAGGACCAGATTCCAGGTTTCCCAAATCCCAGATGAATGGACATCTAATTTGTTTCTGCCTGACCAGTTTTCTTTTTCCTTTCTGCCAACAACATCATCCCCGCCTTTCCTTACAGAACCACGCCTCTCTTATTTTTATTGCACATGTTTCAAATGCAACGGACTCTGCCCCTGCCCCAGAGGGAGGCCTGTGGCCCAGGCCTGGCCAGTCAGTGCCCGGTGCTCTGATGGGAGCAACCGGCTGAGGGATGAGCAAGTGACCCACGTGGAGTCAGTGAGATTCAGTTATGGGACTTCTGGTGAAATTGCTGAAACGACACAATCCCCCTTTCTAAAGGGGTTGTCTGCAGGGGTGGGGGACCATAAGAAAGGAGAGGCTACTTGAGAATGGACATAACACAAGGACAACTGGAACTGAGAGACAGAGTGAGGTCAGCCACGGACACTGTCATCTGAGCTCCCTGGGTCCAGCAGAGCTTGAAACCAGTCATCCTACTGGAGATAGACACATGATAGATGATTGACTGATTGGCATAGAGTGGGATGGATGTAGATACAGAGATAGATGATAGATGATAGAGAGGTAGATATAAAGAGAGCTACACGTAGAGCTGGGTTATATATATAGTTATAAAAGATAAATCAGTGCATGATACAGAGATATAGATGATCAGAAGATGTATATATATATATATATATATATATATATTATATATATGTGATCTATAGGTATAAATATATATATATTTGTATATATTATATATAATAAGATATATATATATATATATATATATATATATATATATATATATATATATATATGCCCATAGAAACACACACACGTGTGTGTGTGTGTGTGTGTATCTGTAGGTAGATAAATGATTGCTATATGGATAGATAGCTTATGCTGACTTCTGTTGAATTAATGTCATTTGTAACTGAAAAAAATCTTAACTAACATTATCTATTCTTTCCCTGTTATACCACTCTGCCTCTTTAATGTCGTCCTTTTAGGAAATATTATAGTAACCACTAAGTACTTGAGCGTGTCTCCTCAGGGAGCCGCCGCCATGTAAATGCAGCACCTGTGCTTGAAGGAGATGCTCATGATCTGCCCCACGCAGACAGACTGGGTGGCTGGGAGGAGAAAGGGTGCTGAGGAGTGGGTACAGGGAGTGCCTGTGACCAGTGACATAAGCAGACCTCCCTGCACGCCCAGCTCCCTGGCACTTCTGCAATGAGGGCTCTCGGATGTCAGCTCAGGTGTCAGCTCTGCCCCAACAGCCTCCGTCAGAGAAGGAATCTCAGCATTGGAACCTCCTCTGGGGTGGCTGTTAGTGTCACGACTGAGATACTGAGGAAGGATAGCAGCAGTGTAGGCAAAAGCAAGAAGCCCAAAGTCACAAGATCCCAAGTCCAAGTTGGGGCTCTTGTTTTCTTACTGAAGCTTGGAAAACTGCAGAGATTCAAAATAAGATTCAAGATATCTCCCTGCAAAAGGGGTTTTCCTGACGCCAAGGTGGTGGGTAGTAGTCAGACAAATGACATTCTGTGCTTAATTGATGTCTTGGCCACCGTGGTGAGCACTGGGCCTCGCTATCCTAACAGAAACTCCACGGGATCCCTGTGAAGTAGGTAATAACATGCATCTTGTGCAGATGAGACAACTAAGCTTGATCAAGTTTAATGGTTTTCCCAAGGTCATTCAACAAATGAGTGGCCAAGCCGGAATCAGAACTTGCAGTGTGACTCCGGGGCAGTACATACTATTTCCTGATGCAGTCAAAGATACAGAAAGGCCCTGGAACATGCAGCCAGCAAGAACCAGATGTTCAGAGTGGTCTGGAATGTGTTCCGGTTAACTTTTGTCTATTTTCCGGTAGGTTTCTGTTATTAACACAACCACCCTTTTAAAAAAAACCCTTTGGTTTCCTGAGATAATTTACTATCTTAGACTAGGCAGGTGAATTGTTTTAATAAACAACCTGAAAATCTCAGTGGCCTAATGCACTAAAATTTTATTTCTCACTCATAATACACTGTGGGTGTTTGCTTGGTGGCCTTGCTGTGGTGATCCTAGGGCATGTAATCCTTCTATCTTGCAATGTTACCACCCTCTGTGGTCCTGGAGTACCCTGCTGCATCCTTTAAAATTCACAGGGCAGACAGGAGGAGAGAGTGAGGATTGTAAAAGCCAAGGTTTTATGGGCCAGGAAAAGAAGTATATGACTCCACTTTATATGCACATTTTATGCGCATTTCCTTAGTCAGAACTCAATTGCATGGCCACACATGACTGCAAAAAAGGGGGGGGGGGCGATGTAAGCTACCCAAAAGAAAATGTTTTGTTGAACAAATAGACATCACTGCCCAAATAACCAAGCTTTTCTGGTTTATAGTCTTTAGGTGATTTTCCTAAGCTTTTGTTTCCTATCTGAACCGACCAGGGAATCAGGGCAAAAATTGTCTTTGGCTCAGGCCTCCAGATGGATACTTTGAATAAGATGTAATGTACGAGAAAGAAGAAAATAAACCTTCCTTCCATTGAGACATCTGATACTCTCCTCTTCATGGACACAGTGGTGTGCCACCTGGGTTGCTTCTTCAGGACCAAGGCACTCATGATCTGTCATTGGTTGAGATCTCAGCTGAGTATGAAGATGACCATCTCACTCAAGGTCCTGGTCTCCTCACAGGGACAGCTCCCAGACAATGGCTTGATGATGTGAGAGGATAAAGACCCAATTCCCTTGACTGAAGGCAGGACGAGGAGGTCAATTCCCACTCCAGAGAACCTGTAGGATCCACTGAGAACTTTGCTAGGATTGTATCACAGTTCGATCCTATTTCTTCCAACTCCCCACCATATGTGGTCCTGAAGACAGACCTCCATCAACTTCCCCTGGGTACACTCCATCTCAGAGAGTTTCCCTGGAAACCAACTGAAGACAATTGGTGCCAAGAGCATTTTAAAGAAGCCGACTCGGAGATGGGGGTTGCGGGGGCTGCATCACCTGCTCACTAGCCGGCAATGAGGGCACCACCCTGGATATGGGGTAGAATGGATACATTAGGGTTCCCTAGTGGTGTAATTATTAACTTTTACCAGTGGTGAAAAGGAGAGTGATAATGGTAGAACATACCAGAAAGGATGCTATCTCAGAAAGTGGAAGAAGTAATGCAAATGCAGCCCATAGGGAAGCACATGATCCAGTCCTGGCCAGGCTCTTGTGATAATCCATTCACTGGAAAGAGACAAAGCTAAGAGTGCTTAATTATAAAGTCTAAGTTGAAAGCCATATGGCATCTTTGTCTCAATATAAAGAGCCTCTCGTAAAAAAAAAAAACAAAACAAAAAAAAACCCTAAGTACCAGGCCCCATATTTAATCATCAGAATATCAAGGTCCAGAGGTGGTTGAATTCTCAGCTTCTGCAGATCAGCTCTACAAAGGTCAGGGTTAGGAAGGAACGGGACACTGAGTTAGGAGCATCTGGTTTGATGCATTCAGAGGTCTTGAAACTACAAATCTATTAGAATACTCTGGACTGAAAGATGCGGTCTACTCTTTGCCGTTAAAGGTTAATGCCACCTGGGTACCAAAGCCCGTCTTAGCTTGGGCTTCTATAACAAACTACCACAGGCTGGGTGGCTAAAAGAACAGAGATTTATTTTCTTACACTTGTGGAGGCCGAAAGTCCAAGATCAAGGAACCAGCCTTGTTGGGTTCTGGTGAAGACTCTCTTCTTGGCTTGCAAATGGCCACTTTCTCACTATGTTCTCACAGGGCAGAGAGGGAAGGAGGAAGGGGGCAGAAAGAAACAGAAAGAGAGGGATTCAGTTTTCTTTTTTTAATAATGGTATCAATACTATCAGATTAGAGCCCCTGCCTTATGACTTTATTTAACCTGAATCACTGCAGGGGGAGGACTTCAACACATGAATTTTGGAGGACTCAATTCAGTTCATAGCACCTTCCCCTTTGCTTGGTGACTATGTAGATGTTCCCTACTTAACACGAACACTTACATGGACCCTCTCAAGATCTATACTCACCTCATCCTTCAGCTGGCAGACAGACGACTAGGGTTAGGTGACAAAGGAAATGAGAGTCAGGACAGGAAGCCTGGACCTCTTGGAAGGAGCTGCAGGACCTAGCAAACATGTCCCTGCAGGGGTATGAATGAGACTGGAGACTGAGGGTCCTAGATCAAAAGAAGAGTTGGATAAGGGAGAACTTAATGAGGGTTCACAAAAGACAGTCACCCACTGACAGGGTGGCTCTTGGAAGCACAGAGCAAATGAGGGTCCAGGTTAAGGCAAAATGGCAGAATGTCTAGTGCAGTCCTGATGGAAGGGGTCAAAAGGCTTAGGGACGTTGGAAAGCTAGAGTGACCCTATTAAATAAGCCCCAAACCCCATCAGTCAACTATATTCTTCAAGGGGGAGAAAAAAACACTGTTTATCAAAGTGATAAGGAATCCATAAGTGAGCGGGGCACAAATATTGTTGAGACGTTCAGTCATGGCTGACCTCTGGGGCCCAGGAAAATGGTAGAAAATGCTGTTTTTGAGCTGGGCTCCTTGATAGCAGTGAAGATGATAGAACATCCAAACAACAGAGGTGACGGTGTAGTGCTCCACCAGGCAGAAGCCAGATGATTACAGTTACTGTAAAAATGGGCAAGATCAGAGGGGCAACGAAGAGGGCTTGGCCTTCAGAGAACTGTGGAGATGCTTCATGGATCCCACCATTCCTAGGATTGTACTAGATGCACAATCAACAACTGTGTGGGGCTGGAAATGCAGCTCAGTGGTAGAGTCCTTGTCCAGCCTGGGTGAGGCCCTGGGTTTGCTTCACAACCTTGGAACAAAGAAGCAGACAAAAAAGAACTGTATTTCCCAATCTATACAAGCCAAATAAAATTATTAATGGATAATCAGAAGGCTGGGAGCAGTTGTCTCAATAAAAAGTTATCATCTATATACCAGGTTTGCATCTAACTAGGTTTTAGACCCATAAATGACTTGAGAGGCCAGGTCCCCAGGAAAAAGGATCCTGCAACACTACAGAAAGTATGTGTGGAATAATTTACCCAGCTCTTCTGTAAAAGAATCTATGGTGAGGCAACAGTATGCTGAGAAAAGGAACATCCAAATACTGATGTTGGATACAAGGTTGAAGTTGACATGGCTCCAAGGACTCAAAGTACCACTATGACCCCTCTATGGAGATATCTGCTGGCTAGATACTAAACTGAGTTCTGTCTTAAGTTTAGACCATATTGGGTCTAGTGGGTCCACAGTCCCATATAAGGGTCATTTTCCTAATTCCCAAATGTACACTGGGGACTGACATGTTTGGTAATTGGAAGAATCACTGCACTGCTTCTCAGGCTTACAAGGTAAGAGTTGTCCTAGTGGAGAGGTCAAGCAGAGGCTTCTGAAACATACCCCTCAAGATGACAAATCAAAAGACTATCACAAACCCAATGAATGGCAGGAATCAGTGTCACTGTTAAAGTCTAAAGGATGAGAGTGAGGTGGTCCCCATCATATTCTGATTCACAGTTATTGCTTCTACATAAACCAGACAAATCTCTAGGGTGAAAACACGTAATGACAACCTAAACCAGGAGCAATCCCAAGTGCAGCTGCTATCTTTGCCAAACTTAACTTCAGATCCATTGCATGGGTCCTGTATTCAGTGAATGACCACCCTCTTTCCCCATTCCAGTAGACAAGAAGAATCAGAAACAGTTCATATTCACTTGGGGCAAGGAAAACCATTTACTCTTGCTCCCATGTTGACTCTTCCACCTACTGTTATATCATCTGAAGGGAATGCGGTTCATCCAGAAACCCAGGGAATGTCATATTGGCCCACTATATTGATGACATCACGATTATCCTACCAGGTGAACAAGAAGTGGCAAAACATTGGAGGCATAGGCACTAAAAAGAGTGGGAAATAAATCCTACAAGGATTTAGGACTTATAATAGTGATGAAAGTGTCAGAGTCCAGAGATGTGAAATATGCTTGGATATCCCATCCAACTATAGTGAAAAATATTAACTCCTTCACTTCTTACCATGAAGAAAGCATAAATCCTAGTTGGTTCCTTTGGGTCCCGAGACAGCCAACTCCATACTGGGAATGATGCTATGACCTATTTATTGCCACTTATTAGGTAACATGAAAGGTTGCTAAATATGAGTGGAGCCATGATCAGGAAAGGGATCTTCAGCAGATATAGGATGCAGTGTGAGAAGCCCTGCCAGTTGGGCCCCATGACTTAGCAGACCCTAAGGTACTAGAGGTGTTGGAATGACGCCTGCGATTCCATATGAACTTTATGTCAAGTTCTAGAACAAGTCCTTGACATCTGGAACAGAGAATGAAACACCATCCCAAAATTAAAATAAAAAATGTCAGGCCTCTGGTAGAGACGGAGCCCCACCATGAGCTATAGAGTAGCAGGACTGATCCTCACGAACCCGATTGTCAGACCCAACAGCTGCAAGGTGAAGTGGTCCCAGGAGTAATCTATCGTACAACTGAAGTGATCCATCCATCCATGATCCGGGACAGAGGCATTAGAAAGCTGCATAAGGGTGACCCAGACCCTCACACATCCTCCACCAACAACAGTTGGCACGGGCAGCTTTCCTGCAGGTCAGGTGTGTAGCCACATGGAAGACTCCTTGCAGCCAGTGGTCAGAAGAGGAAAAGGCTATGCTTGGTTCATGGCCGTACTTACTTAGTGGGTCAGTGGGAGTCTAAACAGAGTGCTGCTAAGCACACCCACCTGGGATGTTCACTTGAGACAGAAGTGAGGGGCAAATATGGCCTGGTTTATCACTCTGATGGACAGAGAAGTGGATTGAATTAAAAAGGTATGTATGGACTGATGGACAGTAGCAAATGGCTGGGCCAGAGATCTGGAAGCAGAAAAACTGGAAGGGTGAGTTAAGGAAATTGAAGGAAGAGACATGTGGCTGTAAATATGTAAATGCAAAGTGAGAATGTTCATAAGGGAGCATCATCCACTATGGACGAGTCACTTAGTAGCCACCCATCACCTGCTCTCTGCAACCAGCCCAGCCCAGTCTTACCTTGAGACAGGAAAATCAATGTGGCTCCAAAGCTCTGCGTAGGCATTCAGCACCTTCCTCTGTCTAATCCCACTGACTTCAATCTCCTGTAGGTGTTGGTCCTGAGGGGACTCCCCACTCAACTTCCTGCATGCCCCTCTCTCTCTCTCTCTCTCTCTCTCTCTCTCTCTCTCTCTCTCTCTCTCTCTCTCGTCTACTAGCCAGGGAACCTGACCCAAGACAGTTTCAGCTGTCAATCAGTTCTGTGAAATCCACCTTTGCAAGTCAGGGAGTGGAAGTCACGTTATTAGGGGAGACAGGAAACCTTCCCCCTCATGACATTTCCCTTCTTTCTCTTCTTTTCTTCTTTTGAGGTCAACGTCTCATAGGACTTCACCTGCTAGCCCAGAACATGCAGGCATTCCTGAAAGTCTTAGACCCAAGGAGAAGGAGCTAAGAGATACCCTCAGTGCTAACATCAGTGGAACAAAATAATAGGAACTTCCATAAATCCAATATACCATCTGGGGAAAGGTGAAAGCAAATTTTCAAAGTGGAAAAAAAAAGAATGGCATATTATTCAGAGGCTCTGGAAAAATATTAAATAAGTTCTGGAGTACATGGGAATAATAAAGACGTGATTGGATGCTAAATCAATATTTTGATTCACCCCCACCTAGGATCTTTTCCATCTCAGTTCTGATGGAAAATATTCATTATCTTCAAATGTTCTAATTTGAGCTCCAGGGCTCAGATAACTTTTTGTTCATTCTTTGTACCTTCATTTCCCCATTTCCCTTATGGGAGAGAAGGGGATTCTGGCATAGATAAGATCACTCCAAAGATTTTCTTTCTTTCTTTCTTTCTTTCTTTCTTTCATCAAGATACAAGGTGAGCAAGGGTCAGAGATTTGACTTGAGAGTTGAGATTATCCATCTCTATGTCCTGGTGGGTTTGGGAACCCTTCTGCTCACAGATCAGGGAGAGTATCCCCCCCCTCACACACACACACAGTAATTCCTGGTAGATCTTTAGAGCTAGAAAATTCTGAATAAACCCACTAGACTTTTGTCACAAGAGTCCCTTGGGGACCTGGGCAGCTGTGGCTGCCCCTGGACTTTACATTGGTTTAACCTGGGACAGCAGTGACCTATAGAAGTAGAGGCACAGGCTATTAGGGGTTCTTTTTCTCCTGGTCTAATCAGGCACATTAGTTATGAAGAGTCAGCCTTTTTTCAGCATAAATGTCATTAGGTGCTATGTGGTGCTTTGAGATGCCTCGCAGTGTAATCAGGTAGGCAAGTACCCATGTCTTTATTTTATTTATGTTTTAATTTAAATTTTTAATATGAAAGGGGAAATATCGCCTCATGTAACTAAAGCGTCCAGAGCCCTGGGCTGCAGCCAAGGTTGGATCCAGGTTCTCTAGTGATGCCACAGGAAGTTCCCTGCACCCTGGCTCAGTGCTGCTTGGCTCTGTGCTATCATACCCAGACGAGCCTCTCCCATGTGGAGGCAGAGATGGCCCCATGGCCCTCGGTGCCTATGGCTTCTGGCTGTCTCCTGTTGCTTCCTACGCCAGCCCAATTTCTGTTCTTCGGCTCCTTTTGAATAGCTCTGATCCTGTTCTTTCCCATTCTAGAGCTCAGAATTTCTCTTCACACTATAACCCCAGTGACCCTCGGGCCAGGTCTGATAGGTCCCTAGGGTCTCTGTTTAACTGGGTTCCTTTGTTTTAAATAATATAAGTGGGACATTAATGATTGTAATTTCTTTTTGCAGGAGAAATTCCACCTTGTTCTTTCACCATGTTTGCTCAATTCAGGGAGAAATCCATATTCTCATACAGCATTATTCGAAGTGAGAGTGGAAGGCAGATGGCTGGATTTTGAAGATTTGAAGGGGTGGCTGGTATTATACGGGTGCTGCCCGGGTCTCTGCTCTTCCAGTGGTGTGCCCTTTCCTATGCGGAAGCGATCATTGTCCACTGGCTGCCAGATCAATGGGTGACATTGTGCAGGGATTGGTATTTGTTTAAGAGAAATCTCTCCGACTGACCCAATTCCTGTAATGCATAAAAAAATGACAGAAGTAATATTTTTGTTCTTGTTTCACTTTCATTCATCTTATTTGATCAGAGCTGAGCAAAACTGACATCTCATCAAACTCCAAAGTGTGTTTCAGCACTAGGTTCATTGGAGGGTGGCATTTAAAACACAGACATTGCAGGAACAAATGTATTTGCCAATCCCGTCCAGCAATGTAAACCTGACCTTTCTCCTGTAGATTTATTGACATGGGCCTGTTTTGTATCATATTTCATTATTGTGCGTGGAAGGATTGAAAGTTCTTCTCCTGGAAAACAACTCAGTTGGGGCTGGAGTGGCCAATATACCTTCTCTTCACAGAGAGAAAGAAGGAATTAGAAAGTCAGGTACTGACAGGATTAACACAATTCCTCTAAGAGTGTCTTTAATTAAAAACACCCGTTACTAACAGTATGGGCTGGGAAGAAATTTCCATTTGGCATGTGGTTTTAGCAGAGGAAATTGCATCCAAGTTTACTTTCATTTCCTTGTTGGGGGATACATCACAGTTTCCCTGCGTCTGGGAGCCCTGAGACCTGCCCCACCCGCCAATGCAGACATCCTTTTCTGATAAATGCTCCACACTGCCTGTCTTGTGACACACTTGGTGTCAGACCCACTACTTCATCAGGCCACACAGCTACAGAAACCATCCATTTGCATGTTTGTGCAACAAAGTATCTATTAGTCAGAGATTTCCCTGGGCACTGGGAATAGAGCAGTGAACAATAGAAGCAAGATTCCTGTTTGCAGAAGTTTCAGTCTTGAGGGAGAAGACAGTTTATAAATAAGTAAACAGTAGAATACGGTAATGTTAGAAAGTGATGACTATCCAATATTGTATACAATAGGGAAAAGTAATAGAGAAAGGCTATGGGGTGGGGCTGGGGCAGATGGGGAGTGTCCTTTACACAGGCTCTTCGGGGACACTCCCCTGAGGAAGGGAGGAAGAATTTGAGCAGAGATGTGATTAATGGATGGAGCTGAGTGATGTGGGAGCTAGACCAGAATCTGTTTTGGGTAGAGCATACTGCGAGTGCAAAGGCCCTGAGGTGGAAATGTGTTTGGCATCTTTGGGAAACAGAGAGAAAGCTAGCACAGTTGAAGCTTCAGGAACTTCTGGATGAGCCCAAGATTAAATTCTGGATGAGCCCAAGAGGTGAACAGTGCAGATTGGATAAGCCTATCTTAGGAGGTTAAAAAGGCCACAAAGGGGAGAAGTGGAGGTTGTTAGTCAGGTGAGTGACAGAAGATTATTTACACATATCAGTGGTCACTGTGGCTGATGGTAGGGATTAAACTGTAAGGGGACATGGAGGATAGTATCAGAAACCAGTTATGTGGTTGTCGGAGCCAGATCTAGCAAGAGGTGGTAGTGGCTTGGCATCATGTGATCTACTGAGCTGAACATGTGTGTGTGTGTGTGTGTGTGTGTGTGTGTAAATCAGTTCTGCCCTCCCCCATCACTATGACCCATAGAAACAGTGGATCCACACTTCTTTGAGCACCTCAGGCACTAGGTGACAGCATCTATGATGTTCCTGTACCCTTTTTTCCTCTGGACAGAACAGCCCCATTTCTTCCAATCTCTCCTTCATAGGATAAGATCTCTGGATTTCCCTCATCACCCTGACCACTCTTTCCCACTCTGTTCCAGTTCCTACATGTTTCTCATCAAACATAGAGCCCAGCATTGAGCAAAACACCAGGCATGGGGCTTGCCATTTTACATCCCATCTCAGACCTACAGAGACTCCCCTCTCCCTCTACAATACCCTGGGCATCAGGTGGAGTGGACTCTACCCCTGGCTGAGGAGAAGACATGACTGGAAGCCAGTGATTGCATCTCATCACCCCTGCACACGTGGGTCCAGGCAGGGCCACCTGGGCCTAGCTGAATTGATGAGATGCAAGGGACCCTGGCTGAGAATGCTGGCCTGAGACTCTCACTCTTTGTTACTAGTTCAATTAGAAATATGGAGTCTTGGGAGTATTCAGCAGAGAGAGAATACAGGTATGTCATTTGTAGATTGGATCAGGCAATGTCTAAAATCTAATTCTGGATAATTAGGTGAATCAATGTATTTCCCTTTTTCTGCTTACACCAGTTGGGTTGGGTTTTTCTGACACTTGGAAAGAATCCCCGCTGACAGACCAATTGGAGAAGAGGAGGCCATCACCTCCCTCGAATGGGTCACTCTACCTCCATGGATGCAGCCTCAAGTTGTCAGGTTTGTCAGAAGCTCTCCGGTTTCATCAATGTCTATTGTTTGAGCTCAGAGCCAATGAGAACTCACTCTTTCCTATTCAGCTGTTTCCTTCTCAGTTTCGGAGACATCCTCCGAGGGCTTCTGTAAAGCCCTTTTATGAATTTAGTATTTATTAGGCCTCCCTCTTGCGCTTGACACGTATCCATTTTCGCTTGAAATGCAAACTCCTGAGAACCCAATATCATGACCCATTTGGGGGGTGGGGAACAGCCAAGAGAACTGATAAAACCTAACAGAGCTAAGTCTAATCATGGCCAAAACACACCCATTTGGCTCCCTAATGGCCCAAGGGGGAGAGGACTGTGAGATCTCGGTGCTTCTGCCTCCACAGTCATTTCCGACCCTGGAAAGCTCCTGTTAAGCTGCACAGCGAGGCTGTTCTTCACCGGCCTCTGAGAGTCCTGCCTGCGATGTGGGTTTTGCAGCTTAACTGGCTGAAGTCGAAGAGCTCCGCAGCTCAGGGCTGGGCCACCTGCCACGAGGAAGAAGCCCAGCTTTCCACCCGGTGACAAAGTGAGGGTCATTGCAGATGGAGGGAGAAATCCGCCTTTTGACCTTAGACGAGGCTTAGGAGAGACCTGGGGATGGTGCCAGGAACTGGCTTCCTATGTCCCAGAATGGAGAACTGGAGGAGCCCTTGGGGGGAAACCGAAGTCTAGGGAGGGCAGAAACCTGCTGTTGGGGGGAACCTAGTGAGTTAGTGCCGGAGGGACCCTGGAGGAAAGTCAAGGTCGTCTGTTACTCTTCTAGTCACTGCTTTTCTCAGGACTCCGACAGGGTAGCAGACGGTTAAGAGCCACGATTTAGCTACTTGCCATCTGGGACATCTGATCCATGTTTTGGTTTCCTGGGTTGGTGAGCTGGGCCATTCTAGAGAGGAGGAGACTCTGGGGATCAGAATGCTAGAGAGTTGATGGCAGGGGGCGGAGGTGGCTTCTGGCTCAGGAGACAGATCAATGCTCTGATCTTGACGCCCGTGATTTGCTGAGCAGCTCAGAGCGAATCACATTCCCAAACCTCATTTTATCCATCTGTAAAACGTGCATAAATAATAGAGTGCTTAAGTGTTAAGCACTCTTCTGTCACTTTCTGTTATGAGCTCATTTAGCCCTTGTGATATTTCTGTGAGCTGTTTGCCATCATCTCTCATCTAAAGATGAGGGACACTGAGGCAGAGACAAGTTAAATAATTGGGACAAAGTAGGTCAATTCGAACCCAAGCAGTCTAAATTCAGAATCTACTCTTAACATCTGTGGTCATTGCCAAAGGATAATAACACCGACAATAAAACAAAATTGGTCAATAATAAAATGTAAATCGTAATAATGAAGTAATTCATCTCACATTCTTAGGAATTTTTAAAATTTTTTTATTCGTTTTAATTAGTTATACATGACAGTAGAAGGCACTTAGATGGATATAATTTCTCATTTTTCTGAGTATACATATTGTAGAATCACATTGGTCCTACAGTCTCACACAAACATGAAGTAATAATCTCTGTTTCATTCTACTATCTTTCTTCTTAGGAATTTTTGATAGAATGACATAATAGTATTAACCAGGTCTTTTATTCTCAGATGCTTTGATACCTGGTCAACAATTCACCTGGGGGAAAATGTTCTTTAAATAAAACCCAACCCATCCAGAGCCCATGCCCCTAGCCACCTCCTCGACCAGATCCTCACTCTGTATTACTGCCCTTCTGTCTTAATCATGCCAGGACTAGGTACCAGACAATTAGGGACAGTCCCATGCCCCAGAGGCAGCTGCAATACTTCAAACTAGTCCCTCCTAGACCTGCAGACCCTGCATTGCCTCCTCTTCCCTGAAGAAACCACAATCAAGACGCTGGCCACAAGCCCCCTCACCGTCCGCCTCCTGACCAGGCCTGGAGCTTCCCAAGGTGGTCCCATGCCATGGCAGGCTTCCTCCTTTTGTCGACTGTGAGCAACAAATCTTTGCAGTGCAGTCATCTCCTGATCTGTTGGCCTCAGCATCCCTCAGATTTTCTATTAGTTCCCTGTATCTTAAAAGAGTAAGTGGAAGCTCTTTGACAAACAGAGCTGAAAGAAATCTAAGTTATTATCCATCTCCCCATGGAGAGAGAAATAGGGATGTGTCAGATACTTGCCAGCTGGGCACCGGATATTTTACATATATGATTTCACTGAATCCTCGTTGCTGTGAACACCAGGAGTTATAATTCCCACTTTATAGATAGGAAAAACTGAGGCCCAGAAGATTCGGGGAAGGATCTTTGTTGAGTCACCCAGTTAGTAGATGGTAGTTGACTTCTGGTATGTGTGATCTGAACGCTTCTCTCCTCTGTGCCACCCAAGAAGGCACTGGAAGAAGGTGCTGTGAATTCGGAATTCACAGAATTTTTGAAAACCAAAAAATTTTCAAAAGCAGTCTTCTCCTCTTCTCGCCCATTGTCTCTACTTTCTTCTGCGTCTCAAGGAGATTTTTTTCTACTAAGCACTTTTTTCTGTGTGCCTCATAACAGCCCCTGCTTCTTCACTTATTAATTCATTCTCCAGCTCATTGTCAACACAGAGGGGAAAGTTTGGCTTCTAAATAACACACGGTTTAATTTTGCCATGGCCTGGATCGATATTCCCACTTGTTCCCAACTGGCAACTTGTCCTCTGCTGCCATTTCTATGGCCTCTGACTTCTTTCATTGCACTTCTCTTGGCTAAGACAGATGGCTAGGCTCAACTGACAGCCCTAGCCCAGGGACTGACCATTAGAGAGGGTACCCCCACCTTCCATCTCCATGACAGGGCACTACTTCACAATGGGCCATTCTCTTAAGTGTGAGCAGAAACGCTTGATGTTAGAACTCTCAGAGTTAACCCTTTCAGGGGGCAGAAGGCACGAGCTACCACCCAGCAGAATATACTGGGGCTAGGGAAGGAGGGCTCAGGTTTCCAGAAAAAAAAGAAAGGGATGTCCTGTGGAGTTGCCCAAACATTTCTACTCACAATAGAGAAGCATAATATTTAGCATGTAGAGGGTAATGATCATAGCTGATAATTGGTGTGTTTATCTGCTCTGAATCCTCTGTGGCCTCAGCAGCCACCTCCTCCTCCTCTTGGGGGAACCATTCCCAATGATGTGACATCGGTGGGGTTGACACCATCCCCTTTCCCAGTGTCAGAACTGACTAACTGAACGGGAGTATTGTGATTTCTCTGGGGTGGGCCCACGACCAACTCAAGTCAATGAGCATTAACCCTGAGATTGCAAATGAAATCACTGGGAAAGCAGTGCCCTTTTGGGGGGAGGCTCAGCTGGTAGGAGGGAGTCATGGAGTTGCTGGTGGCCATATTGTTACCACATGGGCATAGCTTGCCTGAGAACAAAGCCAATGTTGTGGGAAAACAGAGAGGAGGTGGGAGACCATCGTTCCGTTGGCCTAGTTTAGACACCCAGAACCAGTTGAGCCTCAAATTAGATCCTCTGCTTGACTCTCAGTTGTGTGAGCCAATGCTGTCTCTTCTCTTTGTAAGCCAGTTTGAATTGAGCCCTGTCCCTTGCAGCCAAAATAGGCTGTATTAATGCCCAGCAAGTCCCCCTCTGAGCTGCACAGAACAGACCCTGCATTTGCTCTAGTCATGCTGGTCCTGGTTTGTCCTTTGTTGACTGTTCCGGTCTGGTCTCTTGAGGTTACCTTTATTGGGAATGCTCTCCTCCTCTCCTGTTTTGCTTGGATAACTTCTATTCAATCTCTGCTCAGATAACATGCCCACCAGACCAATGCAAGCCCTTCTGTTACATACTCTATACACCCTTTATCTTTCCCTCTGAGCATTTAGCACAGTTTGTAATAATGCATTTATTTTGGTAATTTTCCACACTAGAATGACAAACCCATGATGGCCGAGATTCTGTTTTGTTCCTTAATAGATCGATCCCCAAACTCTTGGCATAGTGCCTGACTCACAGTGGGTCCTCAATGAATCTTTATTGAAGCACTGTGTATGTGAAATAAGCACTTTCCCTCTGTGGGCACCACACAGTAGTGAGGGACACTGGACAACATGGGTGTGGGGCCAGCGAAGAAAATCCAGTGGATGTCTCAATACTTAAGTCCCCCACCAAAAAAGTAGAACTCAGGGCTATGGGAACTACTACCATCAAATATCCAAAGGGTGTCCACTTGGGTGGAGGGAGGCAATCCTGCTTCTGTTCTCCCCACAGACAATAGGCACAGGAACAAGGAGGCAGCATTAATTTGGTATGAAAAACATCTTAGTTTATTTTTTGTTGCCATAATAAAATACCAGGGACTTTATTTCTCGCAGTTCTGGAGACTTGGAAGTCCAATGCCAAGTTGCTGGCATCTGTTGAGGGACCTCTTACTGTACCACTCACAGCAGAAGGCGAGAAGACAGGGCAAGAGAGAGAAAGAGTTCCAACTTGCACCTCAAGCCTGTTCATGTCAGCATTCAAGAGGTTAAAAGCTCTGATGACTAAACACCTCCCATTAGCCCCCCACCCAAATCTGCCCCACTTGGGATTGAGTTTGTAACACATGTACAATGTGGGGGGGGGCACATTCAAACCATTACATTCTGCCCTGGCTCCCAAAATTCAAAATACATTCAAAATACATTCACTCCCTCCTGATAGCTCCAAAAGGCTTAACTTGTTCCAGCATCAACACAGAAGCCCAAAGTCTCATCTAGATCAAGTATGAGTGAGAGTCCAGGCACAAACATCCTCAGCAAATTTCTTTCCAACCATGAGCCTGTGAACTTAGCAAGTAATGTGCTTCCCAAACACAATGGTGGGGCATAGACAAGACATTCCCATTCTAAAAAGAAGAAATAGGCAAGAAGAAAATTAACTGATTCCCAGAGTCAAAACCCAACAGGGAAAACAAAATTAAGTCAAAAAACTGAAGAATGATCTTTGAGTCCATGTCTGGCATCCTGGATACACTGGGCAAGAGGGTGTTGGGTCCCTAGGGCTTCAGGCCCTGTGGATTTTCTGGGCTCAGTCCACCTAGAAGCTCTTATAGATCGGAGTCTCGTGCCTACAGCTTTCCCAGACTGGAGTTGTACATTGGTGGTTTGTAATTCTACAGTGTTGGGGACCCTACTCAAAACTCTGGGGCATTCCTTAGTGAGGACTCTGTGGTGGCCTATTTCCTAAAGCTCCATTAGGCTTTATTTCGGGGGAGGGAGCTATGCAGTGGTTCCACCCCACCCTGGTGATAAGTCTCCACCTGGGTCACCAGGCAGTCCACACATCCTTTGAAATCTAGAGCTGCTAACATGTCCACATTGCTTTGCAATTTTTGCACCTGCAGAACAGTACCCTGTGGCTGCTGCCAGGTTTACAGTTTGTACTTCCAGAGCTGAGGGCCTGACTGCACCTGGCCCACTTGAGCCACAGCTAGGGTGGCCAAGAGGCACGGTGCTGGAATTTGGAGAGCAGAGTCCAGAGGTAGACTTGGACAGCACGTGCTGAGATTTCTCTGGGGCCTTTCTGGAAATCCTGCCCTCAATGTACTAGCATGCTTCTGAAATGCAGTCAGAGTCTTTCCTCCACTATCTGGATGAATAGCACATGGCTTCCTTCTATCCATATTAATCTTCGTAGCAGAGTCCCTTGGCCACACCTTTAGCATTTTCTCCCCAGCAGGCTTCCCCCACCCCACCTTTTTAATTTTCCATTTTTTTTTCTGTTCTGCTTCTGCTTAATTATAAATTCCATTTTCAAATTATGTCTCTATTCTCCCATCTTACTTTCAGAGGCCAAAAGAAGCCTTAAAGCTTCTTGAACACTTGGTTGCTTCGCTATTTCTCCTGTTTTGCCTTCCTTCCACCAAGTTCTAGACGTGGACAATTTCACAATGTTCTTGACTCTGGTTTCCAATACCTTGTTCTGCGCTCCCATCTGAGACTTCATCAGAATGGCCTTTACTGCCTGTGTTCCTCCAGTATTCTGCTCTTGGCCACATAAGTAGTGCCTATAATCCCTAAGACTTGGACTCTCCCTGGAGTGCTTGCCTTCCCAGGAGACCTCTTCATTATTGCCCACATGCTCCATTTGTGGTGGTCTAGGCTTTGTCTAACCTGCTCCTCCAAACTCTTTCCATCTCTACCCATCACCAGCCCAAAGCTGCATCCACATTTTCAGGTATTCATTTTAGCAACAGCCTCACTTCTTGGTACCAAGTTTCTGTCTTAGTTTGTTTTGTGCTGCTATAATAGCACGAAATACCTGTGACTGAGTAATTTATAAAGAAAAAGACTTATTTCTCACAATTTTGGAGCCTAGGAAATTGAAGTTTAAAGTCAAGGGCTCACAAGTGGCAGGGGTCTTCTCACTGTGCCATCCCATGGCAGAAGGGCAACAGGACAAAAGAGCATGTGTGAGAGATGGAGAGCAAGTGATCCAACTCACAGGCTCCAGCACTTTTATAATCAGCATTAATCCATGAATGAGGGTGGAGCCTGTGACCTAAACACCTCTCCCTAGGCCCCACCTTCCAACCCTGCTGCTGGGGGTTAAGTGCCCAATGCATGAACTTTACATACAAATAATAGCAAGGAAGGAATAGGTAGGGGCCAACTGAGAATTTTAAAGATAGATGGAAATCTATACGATTTTATATATTTATTAAAGTTTTCATAAGGAAACTTTGGGTTTTGTGGGCTTTTGGCTATATTTTCAAAACTCAGAATCAACCAGATTCTTTATTTCATAGAATTGCATTAGGATCATCATGTAGATTCAACTTCTATCCTCTACAGGATGACTCAGTGGTGGGGTTCTCCTGGCGTGGGCCCTGTAATGAGGCCCCACTACCTTGTCTAAAGTGCGGGTTCTCCTCCACTCCTTCTTGATGCTCCTGGAGCAGGCTACCGTGTCTTCAGAGCCTGCTGACTGGTCTCTCTGTGGTCAACAAGCCACAGGGTGTCAATATGCACCTTATAGCTAATATTGCACAGAAATAGGATTTTTTGATGAGAGACGTGGTTGCTAATAAAGATGGGCCTGCTGGCAAACTAGCTAATATCTTGACTTCCGTCAGACCCTTGCCACTTCCACACAGATGACTCCAATGAGATAAATTACTTTTCCACCAGTATAAACATGACTGCAATCAATACAGTTAGTAAATAACATGCTTTTCAGAAGAAGAGAAAATACCACTATTAAATACATCTATATTGACATGAAGCTGGTTGGTTGGTCTGAGTGTGTGTGTGTGTGTGTGTGTGTGTGTGTGTGTGGTGTGCCTGTGATCCTCAAAAAAAGAACCTCAGAGTTGAGCATCTGCTCATGCCCCAAGGTGGCTGAGGATACACGCTCTGCTCTGTCCTAGATGTAGGTTCTGGGGAAAGCAAAGTGAGAATCATGCAAAAGAGAGTTAGCTTTTTCTAGAAAAATGTTTTTTAGTGACTCTGATCTCTTTCTGTTGGGGGTTTAAGTTCCCTAATTATCTTTCCTTAAGCTGCAGAATCCTTTGTCAAATGTTGCTGCTTTGGTTTCATTTACATCACCTACTAGGAGAGAATAATTTCCCCCATGGTTGTACCCCCTAAGTGAATCTGAAAGGATCTGATGACAACATTGGAGCAACCTTGACCCAGGAAGGGAGGTTTTTCTATCTTGGCTGCCCTTGACTTTGTAGAACTACTGGAATAGAGAAGCTCCCACTCAGACCCTCCACCAGCCCCTTGGGATTAAATTAGGCCAGAGCAGAAACTGCTGAAGAAAGGTGATTGGAAGAATAGAAAATGTAATCACATCAACACTACCCAATATTCATTGAATACTCATTATGGATCGGCCCTGGGTTAAGCATTTTATATCAATTATCTCATTTAATTCTTGGAACCATTATGTACTCTTAAGATCTCTAATTTACAGAGGAGTAAACACAGAGAGTGTTCTCTTAGAAGGGTGCAGGAATGGCCTCTATGAGAAACTGCATTTGAGCTAAATGAATCAGAAGTGGGTTGTGAACCCTGTGGACAGTCATCTGAGAGAGGGTGTTCCGGACAGAGGGTAGAGCATATGCTAAGGTCTGGATTTGGGGCTTGTTCAGTGTGCTTGACATACACCAGAGGGACAGTATGTCTGCCAAGGATGGGGCTGGAGGAAGAGTTGTAGGATGTGTCAGAGAGACTTTTCTGAGATCACCAAGGTGAGATTTGGGGGCTTTTGAGGACTGTGGCAAGAAGTTGAATTTTATTCTAGTGTGAATGTGGTGGCTATAAAAGTTAAATAATGGGTTCAAAGTGGTTTATGAGCTATAAAAACATTCCACATGTTATTTTGATCGTTCATTAGTTCATTCATTCATCATTCCCTCCCCATGTCGGTCCACACCCAGGAGGCTTTATCCAAGGGGCTCAGATTCAAAGCAGGTGGAGCTATTTCCTGGATTCCATATAGACTGCTAATGGACCAACCCTGTCCTCTAAAACTTGTGTGTTAAGAATTGATCAGGTGGGAGAAGACCAGAATAAGGCAGTCCCTTGGAACCACCTTCTGATTCCTTCCCCAGTGAATCAGACATTATAAGAAGACCTGTTTCCTTGCATGGGGAGCTGTGTAATGGGCCATGGCAAGATGAGCCATGACCACTCTGAAGATGAGTTGGAGTAGTTCCAGGGAGAGAGTTTCATTTTTAGTCATCCAGAGATTTCTTCTGGGTGAAAGTTAGTGTAGCCTTGAAGAAAATATCATTAAATATCCTTCTCCTACACTCACAGGAAAATGCAAAACACTGAATTTCCAAACTTGTTAAGCAGAGATGGAGGATTTGCATAGTCGCACGTTGGTTTCCAGGCCCTAAATTTGGATTCACTCTAGGTGTATACGTAAGGAATAAAGCAATAAAACACACAAAAGCATGAAGTAATTCACAGCTGATGTGTCTGAGACATGTCCAAGCTAGGATGCAATTACTGGGCAGTCACCCAAATCTGGAATCCTCTATACCTAAAAAGTAGGGGACAAAAATATGCTTTCATATATTCTTGGCCTAAGACTTGTATTTTTTGCCAATTTGATGGACTTAATAGTTTTTTACTATTGTCTTAATTTTAGTTTTCTTTGTCACAATTAAAGCACTTTTAAAAAAAGAAAAGGATAGGAAGCCATCCAAAATGTTTTGGGCATGGTGGTTAAGAGGGTGCATGCTGGTCTCAGATTGTCTGGGAGTGAGCTCTGACTCTGCCATTTATAAGATGGGTGACCCTGCACAGCTTATTCACAGTCTCGTTAATGCTCAGTTTCCATGGCTATAAAATGAGGATGATACCTCACAGGGTTGTTAGGAGACTCAATGAGATAATAGATACGTAACATTTAGCATGGTATCTAGTTTTCACTAAATGTCCAATGAGTGCTGTTATTATGTATTATTAATTAGAAGGCATAAAACAAAAACTGAATTCTGCAGCCAAATCAAGGACCAACACAAATTCAAATATCTGGATACTTGAAGACAATTAAAATAATTTGTGGATTTATTTCCAGTGCAATTCAGATGCTTAGAAATGTATAGGTATCAATCCAGAGAAGTAACCACATTGGTCCATTGTTTGCCTTCCCCAAAGGGGAATCTTTGAACATACTGTTGACAGAGGGGATAATTTAACCCTTATCTTTTTTTTTTAAGAGAGAGAGAGAGAAAGAGAGAGAGAAGAGAGAATTTTTTTAATATTTATTTTTTAGTTTTCGGCAGACACAACATCTTTGTTTGTATGTGGTGCTGAGGATCGAACCCGGGCCGCACGCATGCCAGGCAAGCGCACTACCGCTTGAGCCACATCCCCTTAACCCTTATCTTAATCCGAGTCTGCAAAAATCTTACAGTTGAGTTTTGTTCCTAATTACATTCCAATATAACTTTATTTTTCTTTTGCCTAACAAAATCCTGGATCAGTCTCTGTTCATTTGGAAAGGCCTTGTGGTTCATTCAAGGAAAGGGGTGGGGGTGTTTCCCTTTCCTCTCCAGAGCCACCCATCCTCAGGCCCTGAGAGGGCTGAATCCTGCACACAGTTGCAGCTCCTGACACACCCCTCCATCCTGTACCACCCGCAGAGCAGTCCAACTCAAACTAAGGTCCCTTCTGATCTCTCCTAAGGTGGAAATTACAATCTAGGACTTCACCTGCCTGGTCAAAACCTAAGGGCCCAGGCAAGTTAAGTGAGACATGGTTGTCCTTGCTAAGTCTCATGGAATCTTCTCGAATCAGGTTCTACCTAAAACTTCTTCTTTGTCCTTCAGCCACTAGCTCCCAGAAACCTAATTTCAAGTTATAAAAATAGTTGCATATCATTCTACAAACAAACTCTGAATCCAGTTTGGGCTCAGTGGATCCTATCTTAACCCTACCCTTGGCATGAAGGACCAATTCAGGAAAGGTAAAGGAAGAAGAGCAGGGAAAAGTTAAAAATCACTGTATATAATTTAATTCTGTTACCATGTATTGATGCCTACTGCATGCCATGCCCTGTCCTGAGCACTAGAGTGAATAAACCCTGACACTGGCCTTAAAGAGAACAAGTCAAATAAGGGAGACAAAAGACTCATCCAGTAAGGACCAGGACAACCATTATGTGCATGGTAGAGGGGGCAGGGGTATCAGAAGGCATCTCCTGGGACGTGGCCTTGGAACTGACTTTGTAGGATTGAACAGGAATTGCTCACATGGAAAGGGAGGTAAGGAAGGAAATCAACAGGCTGGGGTCTTGCTACTCAAAGTGTGGTCCCTGGACCACCAGCAGCAGTAACACCTGGGAGCTTTTGGAAATGCACGATCTCAAGTCCCATCCTAGGTCTGCCAAATCATCACCTGCATTTTCACAAGGTGTCTGATGATTCCTGAGCCCATTAAAACCCGAGATCACTGGTCTAGGAGTGAACGCTCAGAACAGAGAGAGGAAAGAAAGACACTGGGCCTGCTTAGGGAATTGTAAGCATTTAGACCAGCTGGGGAACCAGCCAGGGGCAGAGGCAGAGGGAACTAGAGAGGCAGATCTCATGCCCACACCGCATCTGCAAGAATACAAGACTCTCCTTAACCTAAGGTCCTCTGCTAGGAACCCCCAGACCTTTCCAGTAGCAGAAGAGACTCCGACCACCATCAAGTGGGGAATTGGCAGCTCGACTCTGGCCTCTGTCCCACCTGTGGCCAGAACTGACCTGGGTTTGCATTTCCTCCTCCAGGCTGAGGTCCAAGAGAGCCGATTCAGCTGTTTACCTCTGCCCACATCACAGCGCTGCTCTGATGAAAGTTCATACAGACCAATCAATCAGGCCGATTTCAATTAATCCTAATTGTCCTGTTGGGATTCCTTGCCAATAACCAGGATGTGGTGAGTCCCTGGCCTGACTTCATCTTAGCTTTTAGAATTCCCGTGGATGCTGGAGGCAGCTCTGTCCTGTCTTGAACTCGGCCGTTCTCTCTGCGTGGGTGTGCTTATGTGTGCACGTGCATAGGAGTGTGTGTGCATGTGTGTGCATAGGAGTGTGTGCATGTGTGTGCATAGGAGTGTGTGTGCATATATGTGTGCACACATCTATGTAGCACACAGTATAGCTCCTAACCCACAACTTCCTTCTTCCTATGGTGCCTTTTTGAGGAGTAAGGGAAGCTCCATCAGGCAGACTGGTAACATGAGAGGGAGGGAGGACCTTACTTCAAAGAACTTACGGACGATCACTTGACCTGTCAGGTCTCCTTTTCCTCACCTCCTGGCAGCCATACAGATGCTTTCCTAATCCCTTGATCACATGCCCATTCCCCCAACTTTTCTTCCTATGGCCTTTGCACATGCTGTTCCCTTTGCCGGGAGTGCCCCTCCCTTCCAGTGTCCCACTGGAAGGACTGTCGGCTCAAGCTGTGCCCCCTCCCTGAAACCGCTTGACCCTTCTGGGCAGAGCTGCTGGTGCTCCCCTCTCCCTTTCCGGAGTCATAATTCAGGCCTCTACCTGAATGTTTCCCAGGCTCCCCCGAGGCTGGGATTTGTGGGAAGACTCCTCACATATTTATTTATTTATTTATTTATTTATTGGTGAAAAAGTCTGGCAGGGAAATAAGAGTCAGCTGGGCACGGTGGTGCCTGCCTGTAATCTCAGCAGCTCAGGAGGCTGAGGCAGGAGGATTGCAAGTCCAAAGGCAGCCTCAACAATTTGGCAAGACTCTGTCTCAAAATAAAAAATAAAAATGGGCTGGGGATGTGGCTCGGTTAGGTTAAGCATATGCGTGAGTTCGATCCCTGGTACAAAAAAAAAAAAAAGAGTTAATTTAAAGAATGCAAATAGCTTCAAATCTTTCCTCGATGCTTCCTGACCATCCACAAGTGAAAGGTGGGCAAAAAGATGTGAACGGGAATATTGGAAGAAGAGAAAAACGTAGGGAACTTGGTAATTTTGCAAAGGCTGACCCAACAAGGATAAATAATGTCTCTCCCTGGCATTTTTGAACCCCAGAAAGAGCCCCCCTGCTGAAGTCAGACCAATTTCCGGGAGTTTTTGCATCTCATTCCCAGCTAAACAAGACGCCTGTCCCTGTGGAACAATGAGATGCAAATGAGACATAAGAGCCACCAGGAGGGACAGGTTCCAACTCCAGCCACAAGCCCCCATCAGAGCAGTATGGCAATCAGATTTCAAGGGCAAGATGACAGGGAGCTCTGATGCCCCTGGACTTAGAGCAGGTTGTCTTAGGGAGTTCAGGGTGACAGGAGAAGACAGGATGGGAGCCATTCGAGCTGGGTTCACATCCACATTCCACTACCAGCCTCGTGGTCTTGAGAAGCTGCTTGACTTTGCTAAAGCTCACCCCCTCGTCTAAACAGCTGATATGTACAGTAGCTTCCTCCTTCCAGAGTGGGAAGCATGTGTAGCATTTGGCCAGCTGCACCCGCAGGCCCAAATAACTGGTGGCTGTAATTATGCCTTCTGATGTGACAGTCATCACTCCCAGAAACAGAAAAGGTGCCCAACAGGACCCAGTGTATGTGAACCTTGTGGGGAGAGGCAGATGCCGAGCAGAATAAGAACCAAAACCATTCTAAGCAAAGACACCTCGGTCTTGCACGGCACCCTCCACTGGGTCTTCACAGAAGCTCAGAGCCGAGGGCCCTGGCTCGTACCTGTGGCTAGATGGCCCAGTTCTGGTTTAGCTGTGCTCTGGGAAACTTAGCAAGACTCAAGGCCTCTCTTTCCTCCTCTAAAGTGGTTTCCTACACAACTATCTCATGAGGACTGAATAACCTGGTTCAGCAATGCACGTGAAAGTGGTTTATAAATGCGTGAGCAGGAGATGGTTTCTTTGCAATGCTCTCAGGAGGGGGTGGGGTGTGCTCTTTCTTGTTAAGATTCTTGTTGGACCGTGGATTGGGGGAAAAGTGGGAGTTTCTTGTGTTTTTCCACTCCTCACTCCTACTAGACACCTAGTTCATTAAGGCCTTATTGCCTCATTCATTCGACATGTGTTCACTGAAGGCCAATGAAGAGTCAGGTGCTCTAGGGGCTGGGATGCAGTGTACTATTTTGGATGTGATCACTGCCCTGTGGGCCCCTAAGATCCATGCACCATGCAGCCGTGGACATGACATCACCATCTATGAAAGCCAAGGCAACTCCAGCCCAGAGAGGTTCAACAACATCATGCTACTTAAAGATAGCACAGCAAGATGGTAGATGGTTAGATTCCAAGACCTCATGGAACTGTAGTAAAATGTTATATTAACAATCTAGTGTAGTATGGATACCTACTGAGAAATTACCCTGGACTTGATTTTAGTCCATTTTAGATTTCTGAAAATAAAGAAAAGTAAACCCCAGCCATGTTGGACAATGATGCTCTCTTTTCCAGGGGGGAGAGATGAGGGAAAGGTCTCCCCTATCAGAAAGTGCATGGGCTCCACGGTGGGATCATGAGCTCTGAGTGTAGAAGAAGGCGTCTGGGTGCAAAGAAAATCTATGGGCTTCAGTCACAGAGGGCTTCCCTGTAAGGTGGCCAGCCGGGTCAGGGAGATCCAGTGACTCCATTGCACTTAGAATAACATCCAAAGGCCCTACCTTGGACCATCTGCTATTCCCAGAAAGCAAGGAAGGACTGAAACAGACACACCACACACCACACACCACACATGCACGCACATGCACGCACACACACCTCACAGTGATGTCTAAAGGACACAGGAGCCCAGTGGAAGAGTTCTCAGTGGCCATGTCTACAACAATCGAAACAACAAAATAAAGTAGTATTGGATTATAATTAAAAGTATGAAAAGGATAAAATAAATATTCAGAAACCTATGTGGATATAAATAAATACATAGGGAAAACAAATAAATCCCCTGTGCAGGGAAAAAAAATCAAAAGCTCTCCTTTAATCAAGTTCCATGTGACCTAGCCCCTGCCTACCTCTCGGACTTCATCTCCTGCCACTCTTCCTCTCAGCCTCAGAGCATCTCTTGGGCCTTGGCACCTGCTATTCCCTTTGATTCTCCATGTAGCTGGTGGCCTCTTATCGTGTGGGTCTCAGCTAAACATCACCTCCACAGAAAAGGCTTCCCTGATCACCCTGGCTGCTCTCTCTTCCTTTGTTCTGTTTTATTTTCGTCATAGCACTTCTTTCAAAATGATCTTATTTACTTTATGGTTGCTCATCTGTGTTTCCATCCTTTTTAAAAAAAAACAAAGCATGAGAACAATAACCTTTGCTGTCTTCTTCACCTCTGAGTCACTGATGCCAAACAGGGCACTTGGTACATAATAGGTGCTCAATAAATATTTATGGAATAAATAAATGAATAAATTAATGTTATCAATCTTTGCATCCTTAGAGCCAGGCACACTTTTGAGCAGAAAAAATGTATTTTTTTCCCCCACGGATGTGTTCAGTTTAACAAATGAATGGGTGAATAAGCAAAGAAAAAAAACAATTGAGTATGAATAAGTGGATGAAAAATGTTTATAAGACCTTGGGCTGGCCTCCTATAATGCATTACTAGGGAATTCACCTGCCAGGTGAATTCTGCAAGGTTGTCTTGTATGCTGGGCTAGAGAAATACACCCTGCTTGGAGTTCTTGGGTAATTTGGAGCTTGGCTTTTAGAGAGGCCTGTGAGCTTCTCCTGTCTAAACATTTAATGAGGCTTTTGGAACAGATAATTTGGAAAGGATGCTACAGAGATGAGGGCCAGGGTGTAAAATTAGATGGATTTTCTTATTGAAATAACTTCCAGTCATCTTTCCCTATGTGGCATAATGATTAAAACTCATAAATTACCATTAACCACGAAGTGAGCAAGCAGTGAACTTGCGAGCATCTCCTCTCCCAGATCTGGGTCTCCGGAGCCCTTGGGGGAAGGTTTGATGGCTGCAGCAAGGTCCTTTACCTGGAAGCCCAGAAGTCACACTGGGGAAGAATCTCAAAGGCCACATGGTCCCCAAATACAGAGTAGGTATCTGCAGCTTCTGGAAGCTTTTCCTTCAGGAGAAGGCACAGAGGAACTAAGTTTAAGGTCCCTTACCCTCAGGTGACATCTCCCAGCTTCTGTGGCTCTGGTGTGTATGGTGTGGAGCGTGGAGGGACTCCCTGCCCCGTTAAGCATCAAAGCTGCAGTGCAATCCCATGGTGGCCATCTGGGGACCTGGAGAAAGACAAGAATGGCTTTCCTGTCCCAATATGGCCCCAGCGGGGCTTAGAGTGGTGAGTCCCAAACTAAGTAGTGAATCAACATCTTCCAAGGATTTTTAAAATGGGAATTTCCAAGTCCTTCTCTGGACCAGTGAGTCAGCACCTCTCAGGACGGGGCTGGGGAAAGCCGTATTTTTCCACAGCTCCCTTAGCACGTACCTTGTTTTCTAATATCATCAAAATAGAAAGGAACAAAAGGAAGGGGGCAGCTGTTTCCAGGCACTGGACCCAGGACACTGCAGATCTGTGACGCCTGAGGGCAGGGTCTGTGTCTGCTGAACTTGATGCTCAGGAGCATCGAACAAAGAGAACAGGACAGATACTACACTTGATCTTAGCCAAAAGGCCGAGAAGCAAATCAATGGATGTGTAACTGATGTGATTCTGCAATCTGTGTACGGGGTAAAAATGGGAGTTCATAACCCACTTGAATCAAAGTGTGAAATATGATATATCAAGAACTATATAATGTTTTGAACAACCAACAATAAAAATAAAAAAAAAAAAGAGAGAGAACAGGAGGGAAACCCAGTGGGGTGCCGTGGTCTGAGCTGAGTGGAGGTTGGAGCTGGGCTGCTGGAATGGCCAGAATTCTCAAGGGTACTGGAAAGGAGAGCTGCAGAGAGGAGAGGACCCCCCCTGCCCCCGCCAAATTGCTGTGAGTATGCGCTGTGGACCCTGGGTGGAAGCCTGGTCTTTGATAAACTTGGTGAGGGCTGCTGGGAGCAGCTGCTGAGGATTTGAGGACTAAATAGAAATACCAGCCACTCTGCAGGACTGGGAATCCCAGCTCAGCTAGGCCAGAAAAGCCTTGGTGTGCACCTCAGTTAAGACTGAGTAAGGGCCAGGTATTAGGAATCATGACCACACCCCAGATAAAAACTATGCCCCAGTGCAGGGTTTCTTGACCTCAGTCCAATTGACATTTTGGACAGATCATTTCTTTGTTGTGGAGGAATGCCCTGTACATTGTGGGGTGCTTAGCAGCGTCCTTAACCCTCTACTCTCTAGATTCCAGAAGAACCACCCTTTTATGACATTACAAAATGTCTATAGACATTGCAAGTTGCCCTGGTGGGAGTGGGGGCAAATCACCCTCAGCTGAAAACAATGTCCTAGAATAAGGACTCCATCTTATAACTAATGATAAAACCAAATAGACCAGTCCTAACACAAATAAAATGAAAATGTCTACAAATGATTGAAATGCCTAAAAGAGCAAAACTTTCACCTTTTAAAGAAAAACAACATGATCCAAACTCTTGACAAAGTATCATTCACAATATCCAGCATACAATAAAATATTACCAGACAAGTGAAATAGAAAAATGTGACCCATGATCTAGACATTGGCAAGCAATATGAACAGACCTTTAGATGGCCCAGGTATCAAAATTAACAAAAGGACTTGAAAAATAGCTATCACAAATATGCTCAAGAACTTAAAGAATAGATAAAGATAATGAGCAGATGGATGAGGAAATATCAGCAGAGAAATGGAAACTATAAAAAGGAATTAAATGAAAATTGTAATACTGAAAATTATTCTGTCATGAAAAATTCACTACATAGGGTTAACAACAGATTAGAGACTACAGAATGAAGGAACAGAAAATGTGAAGACCGGGCAATAGAAATTACTCAGTGTGAAGAGTACAGAGAGTGTTTTAGAGAAATGTACAACTACTATTTATATAGTCAATTGACTTTAGACTAACGTGTTGAGGGTTTAACAGAGAAAAAAGTTTTATCAGCAAATGGTATTAAAACAAGTGGGTAGGTGATATTAGGAAAAAAAAATTCTGTATCACATAAAAAATTAACTTGGGATAAACAAAGGATTTGGGTATGAAATCTAAATCCACAAAGATCCTGAAAGAAAACATAAAAGGATATTATTTTGGGTAAACTAAGATTTCTTAAGAGAAATATAAACAGCAAATATTAATGACTATAAAAGAAAAGATAAAACATTGGACATCATCAAAATTAACTGTTTATTTCTCAAAAGTCACCATTAAGAAGATGAATAAACAACCTACAGATCTGTAGAAGACAGTCTCGAAATAGTATTCCAGAAAGGACTGGTATCCAAAATGTAAACAGAATGCATACAATAATTGTTTTTAAAAATACCAAAGTTTTAAGGAAAAGATTTATAAAAGCAGATACATAATTAGTCATGAGAATGCTTAAAGTCATTGGCCAGGAAAATGAAAATTAAAATCATGATATGTACAAATACCTCCAATAAAATAGCTAAAATTTGAAAGACTGACAATACTCAATGTTGGAAAGTATGTGGAGCAACAAGTACTCTTATATTTGAAAAATGTTCCAGAAATTCCTTACAAAAGTCAGCAAACACTTGTTCTATGACAGAACAACTTTACTCATAGTTATTTATCCAAAAGAAAGAAAAATATATGACCATAGCAAAGAACTTGCACACAAAGATTAATATCACTTTTATTAACAATATTGAAAAATGGCAAATATCCCCGGTGTCCATTAACAGTGGAATGGCTAAACAAACTTCAGAATCTTCATGCTCAGCCATAAAAATGTACAAACTTTTGCTGCATGTACCCACAAGAATGGCACTCAAAAAGCATTAAGCTAAACAAAGTAAAATTACTGCATATATACTGCATTATTGTTTTAAAAAATCTTGTAACAGGAAAATTAACCAGTGGTGAAAAACAATCACAACACCAGGTGTCTTGGAGAAAGCAGTATTGACCCAAGGGAGCTTCAGAGAACTTTCTGGAGTAATGATCATGTTCTATATGTTCATAGAGGCTGGGTGTGCATTTGTCAAAATTCAACAGGTGACATAGCTAAACATAAAAGGATTTGTCAAAATTCATACATTTGTCAAAATTCATCAATCATACACTTAAAATCCATCTATAAATCTTACCTTAACATATTAATAAATGAATATTAAACTCTTGTAAAATTATCTACACTGACATGTTCAGGGAGGAAATGTATTGATGCTCACAGCTTATTTTGAAAAACATCCAAAAATTAGAGGGATTGGTGGATGGATAGGAAAATGAATAGTTGGATAGATAAATGATCAAACTTTAGCCAAACTAAAGAAAGAAAGATAAGTTCCAAAGCAATAAGATTAGAGATGAAAAAGGAGATATCACCACAGACATCTCTGAAATTCAGAGGATATTTAGGGACTACTTTGAAATCTTACATTTCAATACCCAAATTGAACCAAGAGGATACATAAAACCTAAAGAGACCAATAACCAGCCAAATAATTGAAGCACTATAACAAAATTGAGACCTTCCAACGAAGAAATCAGGATCGAATGAATTCCCAGCTGAATTCTACCAGACCTTTAAAGAACTAATGCTAATGCTCCTCGGATTATTCCATGAAAGAGAAACGTGGGACAGTGGACATTCCTACCCAGATTCATTCTATGAAGCCAGTATCACCCTGATACCCAAACTAGATAAGAATGTGTCAAGGAAAGAAAACTGCAGACCAATAATTCTGATGAACTTAGGTGTAAAAAATTCTTTTTAAAATATTAGCAATTCATATTCAAAAATACATTAAGAAGATTATCTATCCTGCTCAAATTGGCTTCTTTCTAGGGATGCAAGGATGGTTCTATACATGCAAATCAATAAATGAAATTTATCACATAAATAGAAGTAAGGGCAAAATTACAATGATCATCTCAAGAGATGAAAAAAAAATAAAAGACTTTGACAAAACCAAGCACACATTCATGTTAAAAATACTAAAGAAATTAGTGATAGAAGAAACTCTTCTGAACATCATAGAGCCTATGTGTGGCAGACCCAAAGCCAACATCATATTGGATGGAGAAAAACTGAAAGCATTTCCTCTAAAATAGGAACAAGTCAAGGATATCACTCTCACCACTCTTTTTTAATATATAGTACATGAAATTCTAGCCAGAGCAATTAGGCAAGATAAAGAATTAAAACAGGCTCAAGTAAGAAAGGAAGAAGTCAAATATTCACCATTTGCTGATGATATGACCTTGTATTTAGAAGACCCCGAAACTCCATCAGAAGACTATTAGAGCTTATAAATACAGTAAAGTAGCAGGATATAAAAATCAACATTCAGAAGTCAATAACTTTTATATACACCAATAATGAATCTGCTGAAAACAAAATCAGGAAAACAATTTTATTCACGAGAGCCTCAAACATAATTAAATACCTAGAAATAAAACATTAGTGGTAGAGTCTTAGTGGTGGAAGTAAGAATGTTCAGTCTATAATCACTTCAATTTCCCATGTTTAATAAAATTTATAACAAAATGTTAAAAAAGTAAATGAACAGAATCTCAGAAATCTGTGGGACAAAAATCACGTCATTTAACATATGTGCAATTGGAGTTCTAGGAAAGAAAAGAGGATGGAGAAAAAAAAATTGTGAAGAGATTTCTTCCAAAATGTTCTCAAATTTAGTTAAAAAAAAACATCAATCTTGCAATCCAAGAATTTCAAAGAAATTCAAAGTGGATAAATAAAAAGAAAACAATATCTAGGCACCTCCAAGCCAAACTGCTTAGGACCAAAAATAAAGAGAAAACCTTTAAAGAAGCCAGAGGAAGACACAAATCATATGGTCACATAGGAAGGAACAAAGAATAGAATAGTGACTGATTTCTCACCAGGAAAAAAAAAATTATTGAGCCTAGAGTACAGAAGAAGGACATCTTTAAAGTACAGGTGGAATAATGTCAATACAGAATTTTATACCTACCTTCCAAATAAAACCCAAATGACAACCACTACCAAAAGGTAGTATCAAAATACAAGGGGATATGAAGACTTTCAGATAAGCAAAAGCTGAGGAATGGCATCCCAGGGGATTTGCATTACAAGAAACACTAAAGGAAGTTTTGGAGGGAAGTAGCAACAAATGGAAAATCAAATCTATTGTAAGGAAAAACAACACATATTAATACGTGTGTAAAAATTAAATCCATGATTATATCTCACAATCATGGAAAGACATCAGGTTATCAAAAGCAGAAAATGATCCCATGGCATTGTGGAGACTATACCTTGTATATAAGTGAAATATGGAATTTTAACAGAACAAAGATTGGGGGAATAGTAAAAAGTATTATATTGCTTTGGCTTTACATTTTATGTGAAGTGACCCAATATTACTTCTAAATAGACTATGGAAAGTTAAATAACTAAGTCTCTAGAGCAACTACAAAGAAAACCATACAAAGAAGTAGAGCTCAAAAAACCAATTGGGGAAATAAAGCAAATACTACAAAATGTTTAATTAGTATAAAACAAAGCAAAAAACCAGCAAAAATAAAAACAAAAGCACAAAAAAAAACCCAGCAAGAGAATAGATTTAAATTAAACTATACCGATATTTATATCAATTGTACACTGATTGAACATTCCAATTGATTTTTTTTTAATTTTTTATTGTTGGCTGTTCAAAATATTACATAGTTCTTGATATATCATATTTCACACTTTGATTCAAGTGGGTTATGAGCTCCCATTTTTACCCCACATACAGATTGCAGAATTACATCAGTTACACATCCATTGATTTACATATTGCCATAGTAGTGTCTGTTGTGTTCTGCTGCCTTTCCTATCCTCTACTATCCCCCCTCCCCTCCCCTCCCCTCCCCTCCCCTCTTCTCTCTCTGCCCCCTCTACTGACATTCATTTGTCCCCCTTGTATTATTTTTCCCTTTCCCCTCACTTCCTCTTGTATGTACTTTTGTATAACTCTGAGGGTCTCCTTCCATTTCCATGCAATTTCCCTTCTCTCTCCCTTTCCCTCCCACCTCTCATCCCTGTTTAATGTTAATCTTCTTCTCATGCTCTTCGACCCTACTCTGTTCTTAGTTACTCTCCTTATATCAAAGAAGACATTTGGCATTTGTTTTTTAGGGATTGGCTAGCTTCACTTAGCATAATCTGCTCTAATGCCATCCATTTCCCTGTAAATTCTATGATTTTGTCATTTTTTAATGCAGAGTAATACTCCATTGTGTATAAATGCCACATTTTTTTTAATCCATTCATCTATTGAAGGGCATCTAGGTTGGTTCCACAGTCTTGCTATTGTGAATTGTGCTGCTATGAACATCGATGTAGCAGTGTCCCTGTAGCATGCTCTTTTTAGGTCTTTAGGGAATAGACCGAGAAGGGGAATAGCTGGGTCAAATGGTGGCTCCATTCCCAGCTTTCCAAGAAATCTCCATACTGCTTTCCAAATTGGCTGCACCAATTTGCAGTCCCACCAGCAATGTACAAGTGTACCCTTTTCCCCACATCCTCGCCAGCACTTGTTGTTGTTGGACTTCATAATGGCTGCCAATCTAACTGGAGTGAGATGGTATCTTAGGGTGGTTTTGATTTGCATTTCTCTGACTGCTAGAGATGGTGAGCATTTTTTCATGTACTTGTTGATTGATTATATGTCCTCCTCTGAGAAGTGTCTGTTCAGGTCCTTGGCCCATTTGTTGATTGGGTTGTTTGTTCTCTTATTGTCTAATTTTTTGAGTTCTTTGTATACTCTGGATATTAGGGCTCTATCTGAAGTGTGAGGAGTAAAGATTTGTTCCCAGGATGTAGGCTCTCTATTTACCTCTCTTATTGTTTCTTTTGCTGAGAAAAAACTTTTTAGTTTGAGTAAGTCCCATTTTGAACATTCCAATTGAAAAGCAGAAACTTGAATGGATTAAAAAAACTAAACAGAATTAATTGTTGTTTAAAAAATACCCTTTAACTGTTAAGATACAGGTAAGTTGATAGACATATAGAATATGTCCCTAGAGAAGTGAATACAGCAGTGTTAAAGAATGCAAGACCTACATCTGAAAATCAGCCCTATAGTAACAGGAAACAAATGCAAAATAAAAATTCGAAACAATCCCATTTGCAAAATATGTGACATGAATGCAAAATACATTCAATACCTTTACATCTGAAACCACGGAACATTGATGAGGTTAAGTTAAAGATCTAAAGAAACAGGAAATTCTACAATGCTCAGATTGGAAGACTCTTTATACTTAACGTGCAATTCTTGCCAAAATGATGTATATATTAAATGCAAAACCAATAAAACCACCAATTTCCTTGAGAAATTGATCATTTAATTCTAAAATTTATATGGCAATCCAAAGAACCTAGAATGCTATAGTTGGTTTTTTTTTTTTTTTTTAAATGTTGGAGGATTCACTTCCTGATTTAAGGATTTACTAAAAACATACTGTGTTCCTCAGCTTCTCATCACTGGGACCAAAATATCTGGCAAAACAACTTAGAGGAGGAAAGATTTATTTTGGCTCATAGTTTCAGAGGATTCAGCTCTTGGTCAGGGGATGCCATTGCTCTGGGACCCAGGGGAGGCTAAACATTATGGCGGAAGGACTTGGCAGAGGAAAACTCTCAGCTCATAGCAGTCCAGAAGTGGAAGAGGAAGGGGCTGGGGATCAGATAAACCCTCAGGCATGATCCCGTGACCTACTTCTTCCAGTTAGATCTCACCTCCCCGTAGTCCATTGGGCCACCTGCAGACTAATCCACTGATGAAGTTAAAGTCCTCATGATCCAATCCTTTCCTAAAAGTCCCACCTTGGAACACATGAGACTTTTGAGGACATTACAGATTCAAGCCATAGCAGATACAAAAATCAAGATAGTGTGGTAATGGGCAAGAGGACAGACATGCGGAACAATGAAATCAAATTGAGAGTCTAGAGGTAGATTTATACATCTCTAGGTAATAGATTTTCAGTAAATGTATAAAGGTAATTCAATGGGGAAATAGAAGGACTCATATTCATGGTCCTGGAACAACTAGATAATTGTAGGGGGGAAAATTTAACCTTGATCCATACCTCTTAACATATAAAAGTTCAATCTGTACAAGATCATGGACCTAGATTGAAATACTAAAGCTCTAAAGTTTCTATAAAAAAAATCTTCATGGGTTTGAAGTAGGAAAATATTCTTAGATGGGGCCTTCAAAGCACAAACCATAAAAAGCTGATTAATTGGATTTATTAAACTTAAAAATAAAAAAATGTTAAGAAAAAGAAAAGGCAAAACTCATGCTGTGAAAAGATGGATATGTATATCTGACATATATGTGACAAAGGACTTTGCCGTATGTGTAATTCCTTCAACTCAATAATTAAAAGAAATAAAACACCCCCTCCCCAAATGAGCAAAAATCTTGAAAAGATACTTCACAAAACGAGATCCATGAATGGAGCTTGAATAAGCTCACGGATCCGTGTTCAACACCAATGGTCATCAAAGAAATTACACTCACCACCATGATCAAGATTCTACTTCACACCCACTAACACGGGGACCATGAAGAAACTTGTCATTACTAACTGTCAGAGATAAGGTGAAGCAATGAAAACTGTCATACTTAGCTGACAGGAACAGGAAAACTTCCAAACAATTGTGGAAATCTTTGGGGCAGTTTTTAAAAAGATTGACTCCATAACCAGCAATTCTACTCCACTATTAGCTTCATGGCTACTGGAGGAGACAGTGAATAAAGACAGAAACAAGGAAAGAGATAATTCAGATGGTGGATATGATCAGATAATGTTCACAGCATGTTAGGCAGGGTGGTTGCCATGGTGGCTGTGGTCATTTGTATCAATCAATGAGCTCCTTTAAGACCAAGATGGTTCTCAATCATTCCTAGCCTCTAGGTCAGCAGCTGGGACCATTAAAATAGGGTTGGATTGAATGGCTGAATTGGAATGAGGGAATGAACAGCAAGGAAGGAAGGAAAGAAGGAAGGAAGGAAGGAAGGAAGGAAGGAAGGAAAGAAGGGCAATACATAATTAAAAGAAAGCCTGTCCATCTTGAGTCCTGAGATTTGATGTGGACAAGTGTTCTGTGGAGGGAGATGGGCTGGAGAGGTCTGGAAAGACTTGCTGGAAGAGCTGATTGGAGCCAGGAAGGAGCCATCTCTGCAGACAGGTGGCATAGAGAGCTCCGCTGTTGCTCACCATGCAACAGGAGGGGTCTGAGCCCTGCTGCCCAGCGCTGAGCTTCACTGGAGCCCTGCAGGGGGCTAAGTGATGGGTTGACGTGAGAGTTTACTGACCTTGTCCAAGTGGCAAAGTGTCCTAAGCACATTTTTTCGGCTCACCTGCCCTGGCTCAATGGACATATTGGACCTGTATTTGGGCTACTTTTTTAGAATGCCCTTGACTGACCTCCAGCAACTTATTGATGGAGGGACTAGTTCCTGAGATGACTCTGCAAATGTAGGATTGAGTTGGGGGGCAGAACCAGTCTGAAAGCCGACTCTGAATTCAAACTAGGTGTACTGATTTGTTGAACCCTGAAGGTGGGGAATGGGGAGCCCTCTTTTTTTTTTTTTAAACAATTTGTAAACCTAGCCTAAAATTATTGGTACCTTTTAAAATACCAATGAACCATTACAAACCAGAAATTTAACATGGATGAACTTGGAGGGCATTGATAGATGAAATAAGCCAGGCACAGAAAGACAAATACTGCATGATCTCATAAAGAAGCTGATCTCATAGAGGCAGAGGGTAGTGGTTACCAGAGGTGGGGAGGGGAGAGGAAGGGGGGAAGGGGTGCCGGTGGCCAACAGGTACCATGTGATGGATAGGAGAAATAAGTCCTGCTGTTCCAATGCCCACCAGAGAGACCGTGGTTAATGATGTTGGATTGAATATTTCAAAACAGCTAGGAGAGAGGATTTTGAATGTTCTTACCACAGACATGATAACTGCAAGAGGAGATGGATATGCTAAATGCCCTGGTTTAATTATTATTAGACTATGCACCCACATATCACAAATAATACTAAACTCAATAAAATTGACAATTATTACATGTCAATTAAAAAATTTAGAAAAACAATTTTTTCAAAAGCCAATGAACCATTTCAACCCAGAAACATTTTTTTTTAACAAAATCAATGACTTAGAAGATCAGACTCACCCAGAAGGCTTGTTAGAACACAGGTGTATTCCCTGGCCCCTCCTCCAAATTTTCTGACCCTGTAGTGGGCAGGTAAAGTCTGAGAGAATATGCCTTTAAGCCATGCTGCTGGTCCACACCACATTTCAAATCACTGACCTAAAATTATGTAAAAGTATCAAAATTTTATCCAAACCTGAACTACACAGTTTGTTTTGGTGCATATGTGTATATGTGGTTCTTATTAAATCTCAGTTTAGAGTGACACCGTTAACACTGACAACTATTACTTAAATTCCTGAGTGGCTCTCTATAATGCCATGGTTCTTAGTCTTCCTGGTTTTTAAGATATCCTTGAAAATCTGGTTTTAAAAATGACCCAAACCCTCTCCAAATAAAAATACATGTGCAGCAGTACACACAGAATTTCACCTTCATTCTGCTGGGGCTGATCCAGAGTTTTTTGTATTAGTTGTTTCATGCTCAGCCCTGGACTCCAGGTGAAGAAAACCTTTCAGTGCAGTTACAGGCTGCACTTGCTGTCAAGAAGAAAGGCTCAGTACTCTTCATCCCCGCTGTGTGACATTAAGGTAACCACTTACCCTCTCTGAGACTATGAAATGAGGCTAACTAGACCTTTTTTGCTTTTCTCTAAAGAATGGGTCTTTTGAAGTTGGAGAACAGTCCTCTAGATTTTTATTTAATGGACTTTGCTGTTTAAACCTCAGGATGCATGTAAATATGAACACAGACACCCAACACACTTTTGCATTTGGGTGTTCTAAATGTGTGCACATTTTTTCACGAGGTCCAAACTGAGAGCCGCTTAATGATCTTTCACACATTGATGCAGTGGATGCTAAGGAAAGATTTTAAAAATCTGCAGCGATGTTCAGTTTTAGATTCCCTGCGTGTGACAATGAAATCACACTACAGTGGTGAATAACTCAAGCTCAATAAATAAATGTGGTATAATTATTAAATATGCATCCTCCTCTGGGTTGAGACTCGTGGGAAAATATATGTGAAAGAATTTCGGAAGTGAACGATCTGCATTTAAAAGTTGTGACTATTAGCATGACCATCACCATACCAAAGCCATTTGAGGTCTCCTGAGGCTTCCTGAAGGCTCTGCTTGTTCTCTCCTCCCGCTCCACACTCCACGGTAGCCACATCCCACATCCTGTTCCCGTCACCCCTGACTGGTTTGGGTGGGGAAAAAAAGGCAGGAGGGAAGCTCTTCCTAAAGTTCAATCCTTTAACATCCAAGTTTCCGTGTATGTGTGCTCAGGTGCGTGGACACCCGTGTCTGTGTGCGTGGGGTGGGTGGGGACTGCACTGGGTGCTCCCTAGTCCTCGCCTCTCTCCACCCACGGGCATCTTAATGGAAAGAATGACTGCTCAGCACCTCCAGCTGCCCTGTGCCTGGCCTCAGGCCCTGTCCTCAAGCCCTCCCCCTTACCCTGCTATTCCGAATCATCAGCAGCTCCAGAGCTTTTTCGGGGAGTGTATCAAAGGAGCCCAAGTGGTCAGCCAGTGACTTCCTGCTGGTACCATCCGTGTCCATCTCACACCAAAAGCAAGCTCCCGTGGGTTCCAGGTTCTCTGCCCTGAAGTCCTCTTCCCCTGCATCTCAGATGACCCTCTCTACCTGGCTACCCTCATGAGGACCCTGGCTGGCAGCTGTTCTCACCTGACCCTCCTCATCTTTGCCAGGTGTGGATGGAGGATGAGTCTGGGAGGTGTGGGTGGAGGCTTTGCCACGGGAACCAGGACATCAGGTCCTGGATGGCACTCTGCTTAATTCATGAGCATGAGGATCTGTCTTTCCCTTCTCTGAGCCTTCTCTGCCTCTCCCCTTATAAAACATGAATGATTGGATTAGGCTAATGGTTCTTAACATTTGGGATCTAAGGGGTCCTTGGAGAATTTAGTGAAGCAATAGAACAAGCAATAGCATAAGAACACATAAAATATGTGCATAAATAATACACATTTAATTTTAGGGGTTTGGAAATCTTCTGGTACTCACCCATAAAGCCCAGAGTAGCCCTGAGATTCCTTCCAGAACTAACCGCAGAAGGGGTGATAAATTCCGCTTTCTCCCTTCTATTCATTTTCCCTCACTCTCTCTCTCCTTACTGTCTCTGAACATGGTTATATGGATCCAAAGAGGCAATAAATGAAAAAAATTTCAAAAAGTGTCCAGTGCTTTGCACATGTGAGTGGTTTTGCTTATTAACCACAGGCTGCTCTATATCTCTTTGCTGTCCCATAATGATAATAGCTGCCATTTATTAAGCATCTACTTAGAACAAGGTGGTGTACTAAGAGAGCTGTCTATGCGCCATCTCATTTAATCTTCAAACTAATCCTGTGCGGTAGGGGGCTTCTCCCATTTTGCAGATGAAAACATTGATCATGAAGAGTTTGCTGACCTTGTCCAAGGGGCAAAGTGTCATCAGTGGCAAAGAACACATAAGTTTTGATTGATGTAAAATAGATAATGGGAAACCCAGGTTTGTCAATCACAGAAATGAATTTTATCCATTGGAGAAAGCACAGTAAGTGATCCCCGGACCAGAAAATCAGGGCATCTAATCAAAGACCCACATGCAGAAACACACGGGTGTTCTCAGAGATACACGTAAATGAGCATACAACATGTATGTGCACAGACACACACATACCTGCACCTGAAAATGGAGAATTCAAGTTGGACAGTGAGAAGGAATGTGGCAGATAGAGAAGCTTGGACTGAGGTTACTGATGGGACCAGGCAAAGTAGTTAAGCAAGGACAATTCCTAGAGCAGGTGAAACTGGGCTAAGTTTGAAAAAAAAAAGGAAAGATAAACAGTAAAAGAATGCAGCAGACTTCCAGGCAGAGGATGCCAGAGGAATTAAACCTCTGCAAGCATTTCATGAGCACCTACTCTGTGAAGTCTGCTACCATCTGGAGCAGATGGTCCTGCCCTTCAACTGCTCAGGGTCTAGCAGAGGCCATCAGAAGGATGCAGAGATGTCAGTCATGCAGCTCAGGCAGCCAAAGGGACAAGAGCCTATGATCATGGGGTAGCAGCCAAGATGCAGGCTGTGAAGTGGATTGGTCCTGGCTTTAGATCCAGGCTCTGCCACTTACTGCAGGGGGTGAGTACATTACTGCACCACTTCAGCCTCAGTTTTCTCACCTGTGCAATGAAGATGATCACAGAATCTGCTGAAAGTGTTAGATGAGATAATGCATAGAGGTGGGCTTAGCCCAGAGCTGGTAAAGGTCAGCACTGGGGACTGTCACTACGTTTGCCTTTCATTCATAACTGTAAGGAAGCCATTGGCCTGATGTTTGGCACGGTTAGTGTTAGCCTCCCTTCCTGCTCCCGCTGTGTTCATTCATTCAAGATAAGAACATGAGATAAGGAGAACAGGGTTTCATAATGTCAGAGAGGATCAGGAGAGTCTCCCCTCGCCCCCGACCAATGTCCAGGGAGAGAGTCGTACAGTTCTTTAGAAGAAGGATGGCGCGCTAATAAACTGCCTGGATTCTAAGAACGAGGCCCCTGGTAATGACAACTTGGTGACCCTGACAGTTGAAATTGAACACTTAGAACATTTCACTTGATTCCTTTCAGAGAGAGACAGAGAGAGAGAGAGAGATGGCCCACGCCTCGGCTGTGTCCTTAATTGGTCACATTTTGAAGCATGCTGTTTACTGTGACCCCGGAGTTAATCAACAGAGTCCTCACTGTATCGAAACACAGTTTACAGGAAGGAGATTTGTTGGGTGCCAACAACCATCTGCTGAGGTTTTAGAGTAAATTACCCATCCATCAATTTCTCTTTTCCTGGGAGGTATTGTTGCAGGCCAAGGCTCCCAAATAGGTTGACACCAAAACCAAACAAACAAAACAGGAGAATCTAAACTGACCCCAAGGGCCCCTCCCGGAACTGATCCCATTCCCTGGTCCCCTCCCTCTCCCACGCCAGTCTCCCTTCTGCTAAGGCTTGGTTCCCACCTCCCTCCTCTCTCCCCATCTCTAATCAATCTCCAACTCTGATGATTCCCCTCCTGTAGCCACTCCACCCCCATCCCCACTGGCCTGGCCCTCATCATGGTACTAATGAGACACCTGTCATTGTCTCCTAACTGCTCCCCCTTCGCCATTCTTACTCCCTTTCAAGCTATTCTCCATGTGGCTGCAAAGGAGATCCTTCTAAAATGCAAATCCGGCCCCATCCTGCTCCTGATTAAAACTTTTCAAAGGCTTCCTGTATCTTCAGGGGAAAGTCTCAGCTTCCTGTGCTGGCTTTCAGAGCTCTCCAGGATCCATTTCCGGCTGCCTCCTGCCTCCTCCGGCCTCCCTGTTGAGGATTTAGCAAGACTGAACCAGCTCAGGCCCTAAAAGGCTCACAGTTCTGCCCAACTTTCCGATGCCCTCATTTCCATGTCAGCCTGGAAAACTTCATCCCTCCCTCTCCTTTGATACTCGGCTCTGACATCACTACCTGCAGGAGGCCTTCTCAGTCACCTCTCATAGAAATGGTTTCTCTTGGAACATCATGAATATATTCAATGGTTGAACGCATCTCATTGAATTCGAGTTCCCTGTATTCACATCTGTTCTCTATTTCAAACCGGGAGCGAGTTGACGTCAGAGACCTTGCATTGTTAGAAGCCCAGTGCCAAGCTCGGTAGGCTGCATAGGGTTAATTTCACTTTTTTATTGTGCTATTTGCAATAGGTAGGAACTATTGCTGTTTCTGATTTATAGGAAATTTAGACTCAGGATAAGCAGCTTGTTCAAGATTACATAAAGTCAGAGATGGACTTGAACTCAGATCTGGGAGACCTGAAAGGTAAGAGGTGGGCAGGAAAGACTGGTTTGTTTTGTTTTCTTTCTTTCTTTTTTTTTTTTTTTTGGTACTGGAGATTAAACTCAGGGGCACTCAACCACTGAGCCACATCCCAGCCCTTTATTGTATTTTATTTAAAGACAGGTTCTCCCTCAGTTGCTTAGATGTTGATTGGGTGCTTATTCTTTTAAGACACCAGTTCCTCACACCCTGAGGATACATGAACGGCCTATTTTAGTCACTTTGCTGCTGCTATAACTGAATGCCTGAGACTGGGTAATTTATAAAGAATGGAAATTTTTCACAGTTCTGGGGGCTGAGAAGTGCAAGATCAAGGATCTGACATCTGGTGGGGCTTTCTTGCTGCATCATCTCATAGCAGAAGGCAGGAGAGTGAGAGGGAGGGAGGGAGGGAGAGAGAGAGAGGGAGAGAGAGAGAGAGAGAGAGAGAGAGAGAGAGAGAGAGAGAGAGAGAGAGAGAGAGAGAGAGGACATGTGCAAAAGGGGGTCAAGCTTGCTTTTACAACCAATCCACTCCCTGAATAGCTAACCCACTCTGGAGACAACAACATTAGATAATACCATCCACCTAATCACTTCTAAAAGTCCCCTTGTCAAGAGTGTTGCACTGGGAATTAAGTTTCTGACACATGAACTTCAGGGGAATGCATCAAATCGTAGTAAAGTGAGAAGCTGAAGGACCCTAATGAAACTGCTTGTGCGTGTATTTATTGTATCAGGGATCCTGCCTGCGGTGACCATTTCAAAACAAAACTCCCAGGATCCTGGGAGGAGCTTGAATTCCAAGAACCTGAACTCCCTACCACCTCTGATCACATACTAGTACATTTCCTCGGGCAAAAAACTTCAAGTCTAAGCCAGGCACGTGCCTGTGATCCTAGCAGCTGAGAGAGAAGGATCAAAAGTTCAAAGCCAGCCTCAGCAACTTAGGGAGGCGCTGAGCAACTCAGGAAGGACCTGTCTCTAAATAAAATACAAAACAGGGCTGGGGATCAGTGGTTGAGTGCCCCTGAGTTCAATCCCCAGTACCAAAAAACAAAAACAAAAACAGAAAAAGAAAAAACAAGTAAAAAACCCAAACAAAAAACAAAACAAAAACGTCAGGTCTAATAGTCGGAGGACTCTGGAATGTTGAGTACCAGGGGCCTGGGTGACTTGGGGACAGTGACTGTGTCTGTAGTCACAGGACTCTACTCATTGAGCACTGACCAGGTGTGTCCCAGACGTCATGCTAAACACCTGGAGTGACATGGCTTTGTGATAACTTGCCCATGGTTCTGCTCTGCCACATCTACTTAAGAGCCATGCTGTGGTCACTATCCTGCCGTTACTACCGTGCTGCTGCTTATTATGGTCTGCTGAGATTTAAGCAGAGCTACTTGCTGGTGGAGATTGCAGTGTGGTCCACTGTGGTCCGGATGCTCTGATCAGTGCTGGGTGAACCACCCCATGGGTACCTGGGGGACTGTGAAGACCACCACTACCTGACAGCAAGGGCTCAGCTGCCTGGGTCTGGGTTGTACTCTCCCTACACTAAAAACTTTACCCTGAGTCCCCGGGGGAGGATTAAGACCTCCCCAGAGTCCCCAGGAAGGTGGAAACAACAAAGAGGTCAACGTAACAGGAGGATCCTTTATTCTTGACCCAAACCAATCACAACAACAATAATAAAAAAATAAAAATCATAAAGTTAGAAAATCCCAGCTCTTCTTCCAACCCGGCACTGGAAGAGTTAACTTGAGACCGTCCCGGTGATGAATGGCTGTAATACTGTCTACGTAATGGATTTCCTATTTAAATTTTGTGAGGATTTAATCAGTTGGGCGCAGCTGTGCAAGATGCACCATAAACTATGTTGAAAAATATGTAGACATATACATTTATCTGCTACAAATTAAGCTCACTTAGAGGTGGTCTTAATGGCCCATGTAGCCATCATTACAAGCATAAATTCTAAACTGTCTGTTTCCAGTGAATTTGCTTTGAGAAAAAAATTAATGCTCATCCTTACCAGAGCATGGTAATAAATGAAAGGACCCTTAATTTGCAAAGCGCTAATAGCTTGGCCATTTTTCATTAGGAACCCCATGCTGGATCCTCGATGGCAGGTGGCTTCATGGGGGATTCCGGTGCCCAGACTGGGGAGGGGTGGGAACCTGTTTTCTGGAGAGGTTTGCCTGATGTCCTCAGGGAAAGCCTGAAATCCTGTTCCAAGGTGAGGAGGTGCCCCTTCCTGTCCTTCCAGGGGGGCCGCATGCTTTCATCAGAGATGCACTTCCACCTTGGCTCAGCCACTGGGGTGACTCACTCGCCATGTTGAGATCAATGCTGAGCCTACATCGCAGTGCTAACGGGAATGGAAGTTCCCTTAGGTCCCAGAACTGGAATATGGGAGTAGGGGGCTGGATTTGAGTTCCAGCCTGCTACGTTGTCACAGCCTGATCCTCACAACACGCTTCTCAGAGTGACCGAGAGCTGCCCCTTTGCAAACATATTCTCGCTTTTCTCTTCTCACACCTTGTTCGATCCTGACCTTATAATAACCCTGTATGGCAGGTATAATTATTGCCCCCAATTTAAATTTGGAGATGTAACTAGGACTAGAGTGAGGCAGGAGAGGCACCTGGGGTGCAAGATTTAAGGAGGTGCTCGTGGTTGAGGTCATGAAAATGCCAACTCTAATCCAGGACCCTCATAGAGGGAGACTCCTTAAAATTTGCTCCTTGTGGGCCTCTCTGGTCACACCCTATTGTCAGCGCTGGATTGGGACCCCCAGGCATAGACAGGGTAAGTAACTTGCCCTAAAGCACATGGGTGCTGAGTGAAAGAGCTGAAGTTCAATTCATATCTAACTCCAAGTTGCATCATTCACCCCAAGTTGGGTATTTATTATGAGCCAAAGTCTATATAACAGAGCTTTTGCATCCTTTGTCTGGTCTCATTTTCTTCTTTCCACCTTTTACTTTCGGAAATAATTGTATCTATTCATTTATAAAATTTGTTTGGGACTGTGTGCCTACTAGAACGTACATCACTTCATCCTTAGGGACTGGAACCGAGTTTGGCACATAGTAGGTGCTCAATAAATATTTTTGAACCCATTATCTTATTCTGTAGACATTTAGGTGAGCAGTCCAGTGAACTGAGTCTGCAGGTTCCCAGTCCTGTTCCCAGGGAAACCAGGGATGGACTGACCCAGGTCAGAGGTTTGGTTTACTTCCTCTCCTGATTCTCAGTCGTTCATGCACCTCCTCCATCCTGGGAGGAGGAAGTGGTGATGGAAAATTCAAACGGATAAAAACTAAAACTGGGACTGGCTTTCTCTGGTTCTTCTCCAACAATCAGAAATGCAGAAATGCTTTCACCAAAGTGCCTGTAGGGGAGAGTTGGGGGTGCCCCAGAGGGCGGTGGAAGGATGAAAAACCAGAATCCTGTTGAAACCTGACCAGTTGCAAAGACACAAGAGAAGACCAGGGTCCTGGAGTCTTTCGAGAAACATGCAATGGCTCCTATTTAGACCCAGAGATAACCTCTGGGAGCTCCTTCCCGTGCCCAGCTTCCCCACCTGAGACAAGACCCCTCTGCCCCATCTCCAGGACCCCTCCCAGCATTGCTATTTCATGGAAAGCACCCGGGTAGGAAATGAATCTTTCAGATCTCGCCTGTGGTTCTGCACAACTTAACAATGGACAAGGTTGTGGAAACAGGTGAGACCTGTTCCCGCATTAGCATCATTGCTATTGAGACAGATGATGAAGTCAGGAGCAGCTGAAGAGATGCTTGTCCTCCATGCTGGGTGTCAGGTGAGAGGCTGGTGAGAAGCTGCTTCATCCTGCCCTGGGGCAGGTCCCACCAGGAAGGGTCCACACAGGACGGTCTCTGTGTACACTGAGCAGATGAGGGAGTAGGTGGCTGTTGGGCACTCTATCGGGGTTTCCACAGACTGAATTCCTGGCAGATCTCAATGATAACATACTGAATGTTAACTGTATGCCTAGGAGCTTCACAGATATTAATTTTTTAAGCTAATAAGGGTAGAGGGCTGATCTCTGAACCCACGCCTAAGGACAGACAAACTAGGGACTTATCCATGCTACCAAGCCTCTAAATTGCTTCCTTCTGCATGTGGAATCCCAGTCCTCGTTCCCTCACCTAGCTAGCAAATGGCACTTCCTCTATGCAGCCCTCTCTGATGTCTTACCAAGCCCTAGACCAGGATGCCTAGATGTCCCTGAGCATTTTCTTGGAGCTCTTAGCAAGCAGAATTCTGTGCTCCTCCCTACCCTTCCCATACTTGGTCAGCCTCCTGAGCAGCCCTGGGAGGGCAGAGGCTACAGTGCTTTATCTTCTGCTGATTATCATCTCCTGGCAGATATGAACACGGGGGAATTCTAACAGTCAGTTAATCAAAGAATCAATAATGGTCAGCACCAGGACTTCTCAAACTCTCAGGTGCATGGACATTGCTAAGGGTGCTCATTAAAATGCAGATTCTGGGTCTTTGAGTCTGGGGATTTGAATTTCTAACCATTTTCCAGATGAGGTCCATGCTTCTGGTTCTGGGAGCCCACTTTAAGTAGAAAGGGTCTATGAACCATGTCAGACAGGAGCTTGAGTCAAAATGAGTGCAGAAATGGGGCGCTATCCCAGCTCTTCGCTAAGGAAGCGAGTGAGGCAGACTTCCTGGTGCCTTGTTCACACTCTTAATTTGTATTTTTCTAGAGCAGATGGGCAATCAGCACAGACTAGCCCTTAATGAGCATTTTGCTAGATACTCTACATGCATGGTAAGTTTCGCCCCACACGAGAGGCTGTTGTTGAAATCTTTCCTAACACTCCGGGGGAGCTGGTTTACACTGAACATGGGCCAGCTGTAGCCATGCCCTGAAACTCCCCAGGCCAGTCTGCATGGGTCTCTCTACTGATCCTTCCACCAGGAGCCTGGGGGCAGGGTAGATAAGGTACTCAACCTCTCTGTGACTCAGATGCCTCATCTTTAACATGGATAATTATCATTGTAACATTTGCTTCACAGTGTCAGGAAGACTGAACAAGAAACATATTCTGGTTGAAGTTTAGGCAGTGGGTTCACGATGGCTGTCCTTAATAGTTGCTTAAGGCACAAACGGAGCTGTGTCTCAGCCGGGCCTCAACTCGGAAGAATAATTTCAGGGCAGCTGCTCAAAGCCCAAACTGGAGACAGCAGTGGCCAAGAGAGAGCTGCCACCCAGATTTTATGATTTAAATGGGAGAGTGTCATTTGCCTGTAATAAAGCATGTTTTAAACAAGAGACTGGCTCACATGTGGACACATAAAGATGTAAATATGAGCCATCAATCTCCCCCGAGGCCAGATGCCAGGAGCTCAGTGGTGCCTGATTCATTGTGCAGACCCAGCGTCAAGTCTGGGGGGGGGGGGATCCAGGACCCTGGGGTCCCCAGGGACCAGCACTTTTCATACAGCTCCATCCCTCCCTACAAGGTCTGTTTCCTGACTTTAGCAAAATGACAGAATTATGAAGCCATGTGTTGCCAGTAGACAATGACAGTTTCTAACGAAGTGGAATGGACGAGCTTTTGCCAGAGAAGAGAACTTAGGTGACTTCGGGGCGGATGCCACCGAGTTGATCCTGGCTGAAAACGTAGCCTCTTGCCCAGTTTAGGAAATTTCCTTCTCTGGATGCTCCAGAGGGATACCCCTGGCCATTCTCCTGCCCAGCGGATACTCCAGCCCCAAGGACGCTCTGGCCTTTCTCTGCCTACGGTCTTCTCGCAGTCCCTCCTTGGTCTGAATCACCCATCTTTTCTTTACGGAGGTTGCTCATTTTCATCCTGAATACTGTCTTCTCAGAGATTGGATCTGATGCCCAAATCTAAACATGTTGCCTCATTACACGGTCCCTGCAGAGCGTGTGCCATGGTTTTCTAATTTCACCGTCTTGTTCGCTTGCTTTCTGCCTCTCTCCTTGTTAGACAGCAAGCGCCATGAGGGCAGGCCCATCTCCAGCCCACTCCCAGCCCACAGTGATAGGGGCTAAAATGTTCTGATGACTCACACTCTGCTGTGCTTTCTAAGGGATTTTCCCTCTCCATCACCTCCTTTCACCAGGAAGTAGTTGTAATAGAGCCATTTTTATAGAGAAGGAAACTGAAAAAAATAGAGATAGTCAGTAATTTATTCAAGATCACACAGGAAGTGGTAGATCCATCAGCTGATCCAGGTAGAGCTGGCATCAGAGCTGGCCCCCTTAGGACACTATGTGGTCACACAGTAGATAGTTCTTTTTTTTTTTTAATTGTTGAATGAAAGGGAGATGAGAACTGCTCACTCTGACACAATCCCCTTGGATCCCGTCCAGCTCTGATCAGTCAACTCAGTCTATCCTCACCAGGTCCTGTGCAGTGTGTGGTGGGCACCTCATCCTCAAGGAAGTTGGTGGTGGCTGTGGTAGCAGAAGCCAGCACACAAATAACCCTGGCAACCTCCTCTGGTTCTGTCTACTTCCTAAATGATCTCGACAGGCGCCTTTGGGACGCTAGACTCTCATGAGCATGAGACCCACAGAGCATTCCATGATGTAAAACAGAAAGAAATATGGGTCTTACCTACCACTTTACCGCCCCTTATTGATAGATATTGACACCAAGTTTAGGCACCTAAGATGAAGCAGAAATAGGATTTGAATTCCTTCAGCACACTGTACAATGTCAAAGTTTAAAAAAAAAATTCACTTTTCCCCCCCAAGATGCACTTATTTTACTCAGCACAGCTTTCTCACTTGTAGTCGAAGACAGAGGCAGCCCTGGTGGGCAGGGATTTGTCTGAAGTGTACACCTGGTAAACTTCTTTATATTTACCTGTAAGGGGTAAGGGATTGCTCCTGTTAGAGCCAAATGTCACTAATAAAAAAAAAAATACATGTGTCTGATAGAATACTTAAAAAAAAGAAAAAGATGAGACCTGTGCAGGCACGTGAACTAAGTTCAAGTTCAGCACCACTGTTGTGAAAACCTTTTCCCACAGACTTCATGAAGCCCTGAGGCATTTATATAGGAAGCACCAGATGCAAACACTAGTTTTTAGACTCCAGCTGTTCCCAGGGCTGCCTCCATGAGCTCTGTCATCCCCGTGGACCACCAAGACTGCTAATTACTCAATCCTTTATCTTTAAATAAACTCACTAAAAGCTTAAATAAAATTATTTTAAATTTATGAAAAATACAGTTATTTAAAAATAGTCATTAAGAACCTCTAAGTGGAACATGAGTAATATTAGGTGGTAATATCAACTATGAAACACAATGAAAACAAAATAATGTTATTAAATTCAAACCAGACATGGGCAGGGAGTCTCAACCGGTGGCCTGCTCTGTGTTTGTTGTGAAGGGAGATAAGTACTGTCACAGAGGCATGAATGAGGCTGGAGGAAATAATTTCCTTTCTAGATGGGTTGATGTTTTTAATACCATTTAATGCCACAGAGGCTTCCTGAAACCAGTTTGGTACCACTGGTAGAGCGCATGTCGAACTGGGAGATGCTGGGCAGGGCGGAAAGAGCAGGATGTTGAGTCTGGTGGCCGCTACCTACTCACTTTGTCAATTTTAGGTGAATTCCTTCTTTTCCCACCTGTAAAATGCAAGTTTAGATGAGAATGGAATTACAAGGTGACCTCTAAGGTCCTTTAGCGTCTCAGGTTCTGTGACCTTGATTCAGGGCCAGCAATGTTACCTGCAGCCAAGTGATACATGGGGCAATGGAGACATCCTGCAAGAGATTTTCAAATACACATCGTTCCCTTACTGCATCCATTCCTGAGCTGACGTCCAGTTTGCTCCTTTCTAGAAAAGGCTTCCTCCAAAGGGCAAAGGCCATAGGCCATTTGGACGAGTGAAGAAGGGTTGGGGGCTTGGGCAAAAGGAGGACTCAGCAAATAAAAGTCCATTCAATTCTAGAAAACCAGCCTTGGTGGGCAATCGGATAGCTCACGTTGGTTACAATATTTTGTAACCAGTCGAATTATCTGCAGTGATAAAATTCATACCTCCCAGCTTTCAAATAAAGATGTCCCCAGGAGGGTATTGATGGCATCATTGTTGTGGAAAAGAGAAAGAAAGAGTGGCCTGAGATCCTATTGTGTATGGAATAAAAGGCTGGGGAAACAGATCTATTTCTGTATTAGTTAACTGCCGACCATTGCACCCCCAGATGGACTCATTCTTGGACCACAACATCCCCCTCCAGGAAGCCGGAATGTGCTTCTAGCAAACAAACACAAGCCTGGACACCCTCGGGGCAAGGGCCGGATTTAGGGGCACAAAGAAATGCGGGCACCATGTGCTCCAACAACTGGCAGGCCTTGATTCTCCTCCGATCGGGGCCTGCTGGGACTGCGCTCCCGCCCACAGCTACTCGGGGCTGCAACAGCCAACGGCCTCCTACCATTCTTCTGTGCCCATCAGACCGTCTCTGGTTACCACTCTGGGCAAAGTGAACTAAAGGACAATAATTGGTGCCGCTCAAGGAACCACAAAACCACAAAATCAGCAGCTTCATTCCCTGGGACTAACCATGGCTCACTGATGTTTTCTAAATTCAGCTCGAGGATCACAAGGTTTTAAGTAGGGACAGCTTCCTTTCAACAGGTACACCAGACGCTACCGTAAGTGCCTGACATACACAAAGTCATCAGCTCTGGTGTTGGTGCAAGTGCTATGGGTCCATTTCACACAAGGGGAAACTGATGCACAGAGAGACCAAGGATTTTTTTTTTCCAAAGTGGATCAGCCAGGAAGTGCCAGAGCCAGCATTTGAGCCCTGGGCTCTGTTACCACTGTGTCAGCCTCGGACAATGTTCAGGCAGCCACCGTGGGGGCTGAGAGCGCGACTCTGGAAAGCCAACCATCTCCAGTGGGAATCAGAGTTCTGCCACTTACCCCCTTGCTGAGCCTCAGTTTTCTCATCTGTAAAATGGGAATCAAGATAGCAAGTACTTCAGAGACCAAACCCTCCATGGCACCCTGACACACAGGGAATGCTCTGTAGGCCCCTGTGAGAGTGTAACGGCATGACAGCTGCTCACCCAGTCCTTGCTCCTCACGCACCCAGAAATCCCATGTCTCCCAAGGCCCTTCCAACTTCACCCTTGGAGAATCCTGGGGGTCGGTCAGCACCAGAAATAAATGCAGAATTCCTGTGGTCATAGGCGAGAGCTGGGAGCTTCGGTCTCAGAGACGGAAGAAGTGAAATTGAACGAAAAGTGCAGACACTCTTGGCAAGACGTTCTCTAGGCTTCAGCTGAAGGCAGACAGCGCTGGTGGAGAGAGGAACCAGGCAGCTCCCCAGACAAGAGGAGATGCGAGCTGCTATTGATTTTCTAGGGTGGTCTGGTCATTTTTCATTGGCCAGGGGCATGGTTTTAAAAGATTTCTTTTCTCACTTGTGTAAACATCCTGGCTTTGAGGAATGGATGGGGAGTTTGTACAAGAAGCGGTTGTAATTTTGTCATCAGTGCTGCTGTCCTGCCAAACATCTTGGCTCTGCGATGAGGCTGGGCTGCTGTGGCTGCTGCCGGAGCCCACGGGTGGGGGGCGGGGTTGGAAGAAAACATACCATGTGTTTAACAAGTGGCAGGTTAAGAGCCCAGAGTTTGTTTGCTTTCTGTCCTTTGGTGGCGGTGCCCAACAGTCTCATTCTCCCATCCAGTTTATCCCAGGAGATGTTATATCAAAGGCATTCTGGCTCTTGCGATGCACCCAGGCTCTGTGGTCCATAAGATTGCTTGCAGGAGTGGGAGGAGGTAGGGAAGAACATGTTCCGTATTTTAATGGGTAGTATGTCATGAGTTAAGGCCTTGGGAGTGCATCTACCCTTGGTCCCCATGGGTCTCTGATGGTCTGAGTTTGTAGAGAGGCTAGAGAGAGCAAGGAAATGTCTAATCTCACAGAGGAAATGCTCAGAACCAAGAGTCTCAAGCTACTGACACCCAGCCCAGGGCTGAGCTCACTGTGTCCACCTGGGTCCTCTGGAGAACCCCAATTCCCACCTCATGCTGAGGCCCCTGGGGATTTGCATCCTCCTCTACACGTGGCTCCCAGGGAGGGCCAGATCAGGCCAGGGAAGGAGCAGCCTGAACCCATAACTCAACACAGTTTCCTGGCAGCTGCTCCCAGCACAGAAGCTATTAAACCCTCCACATCTGCTCTCTGCACCACAGCAAATCAACATGAGGCCTTTCTCCTTCCTTCAGCAGGCCCCAGGGCTTGGACACAGCCACAGCTACACCAGCTCTCAAATACCAGCTCCACCCACCAACCCCGTCTGATGTTGATCACCCCTCACTCCTCATGCCCTGTCCCCTCCCCCACCCAACATTCAAGCCCGAGAGTTAGGCCAGACACCAGAATCCCACTGAAAGTAATCGACAGACTTTTCAGACTGATGGTTGAGGCAGGGCCTACCCCTTACCGAGAAATGGACACTTCCCCACCTGTTCCTTTCCTTTAGAACAGAGGTCCTCAACCCTAAAGGATCTTATAATTTCCAGTCTATTTTTAGTAGACCTAAGGCCAGAAGAGGAAATCAGAAGACCCAAGGTCAGTTTTTTTCACTGCTGTGACTAAATGACCTGACCAGAGAAACTGTAGGGGAGCAAAAGTTTATTTGAGGGCTCATGGTTTTGGAGGTCTTAGTCCATAGAAGGCCAGATCCATTCCTCGGGGCTCAAAGTCAGGCAGAACATCACAGGCTGAAGAGTGTGGCAGAGGGAAGCAGCTCATATCATGATCAGATAACAGAGAGAAGGAGTCCACTCGCCAGGTACAAATATATACCCAAAGCCATGCCCCAATTCCCACCTCCTCCAGCCACATCCCACCACTTCAGTTACCACTCAGTTAATCCCTATCAGGGGATTAAATCACTGATGGGGTTAAGACTCTTACAACCCAATCATTTCTCCTCTGAACCTTCTTGCATTGTGAGCTTTTGGGGCACACCTCACATCCAAACCATAACAAATATTTTAGAAAAAAAATCTTTCCTGATTATTCTAATGCATGGCCTCATTTGAGAGCCCCAGGTAAAAAGCTTGGTTTCTACAAGAGAAATGTGAACTGCTCTTCTGAGCCCTTATGGGTTACTCTCTAGGCTGCAGAGGTCTCCCAACCAGCAGCCTGACAATGCTGTGATTCTGTGCCCAGGCTCTGGGAGTCAGACCTCCTGGACTCCATCCCTGTTTGGATGGTTACTGTGTAGACTGTGTGATCTCTGGGTTTGGAAAAAAGCTCCTTCAGCCTCTTTCTTTGACTATGCAATGGGCCATGGAGATACTGACACGCTGGTGTTACCGAAGGAATGAAATGAGGTAATGAATGTGTGGATCACTCAGAGCAGTACCAGGCACACAGTAGGTCTGGAGGAGCCGGGCTACTTTCCCATCTCAGGGTGCTCCTGTGCACCGTGCCCTGGCCTTTTCTGCATGCTTCCTTTCAATCAAGAACTACGATGACATTGGAAGGAACTGATCACACTTCTGCCTCTGTTTCTCATCTCCACTGACCCCTGATGTGTCTGCCACCAGCTCACCAGAGACATGAAGGAGGCCAGTGCCAAGGGTGGTGTTGAGCATGTTGTTGTGGAAAACGAGAAAAGAAAAGCTTGCAATCTCTCAGCACTTGGGGCAAAATCACAATGGTGCCCCTTATGCTTTGGTGGCTCTAGATTTTCGACAAATATGCATGAATGCTCTAGATCAAAAAGTACATATGCATTGATGAAATCTGGATACCAAACAACCAGCAATTGCAAGACTCCAGATGATAGCCCTCATCCTAACACGTAGTAGTTAACTGGGCCTTGTGTGTGTCAATTCTGCCACAATAATGCTGTCATCAGGATGGGGTGTCCAGTTTTTGAGAGGCCTTCTGTCTCTGGAGCAGGCACTGGAAGCAACTCCAGGGAGGATCTGGAATCACACATGGGAGGGCATTTTTATTTTGCAGGAATTTCCCAGAGGCCCTTAACCGAGACATCAGGGTAAGAGCTGGGCAACTTCCCTTGGTTTGAGTTGGAGATTTAGGTCTTTAAGTACCAAGTTAGAGTGACTTTCAGAGCCTGGGTTTATTCATCCATGAGATGAAATAATGATAATTTTTCTCACTGGATTATTTTATGAGTTAAGTGAGATAATGTATGAAAACAGTCCACTTGCTGCAGAAAACGGAACGAGTACCATCAATTCTTCATCCTGGGAAATGCAAGCCAGTTCCTCTTGCCTCCATGGGGAAGCCCCTGGATCTTTGGGAGCCTAATAGCTGAACCAAGCAAAGACTTAAGCATTGAGACTGGCAAAGGTTCTGCAGAGCTGTTTCTCAGCACTCCACTGCCCAGCAGATGGTCCTGGGCCAGATGGCTCAGGAGGTGGGGGCTGGAGGAGGCAGCCCAGGTGTTTGTGGTGGCAGCAGAGAGGTGCCAGGGAGGAGTCTGCTTGTCCACCTCCCCCCTCTCCTTCTGATGTCTCCTCCAAGGGGGGCACTTCCTGGCTCTGACAGATGTGCAGTCTGGGAAGATTTCCAGGTACCACGTCGGGAAAGTGAGCAATTAACCCCATGCCAGGACCTGATCTGGCAAAACAGGAAGGAGCCGAGTGTGTCTTGGGGCTTGTAGGATCCTCAGCTCATGTTTCCTCCCTTTCAACCAATGACCCTCAGCACCTTCCAAGGTAAGGATCTACGCTACAGCTTAGTAGCTTCTCTCTCTCTCCCTCTTCCCCAGTGAGTTAGATCCCTGGTGCTCCTCCCCACCCAGAACCTCCATGTTGCAACTCTTACTACAGAGAGGAGTTTAACACCACCAACAAGGAGGTGAAACCGCCCCAGAGAGGAAAACAGATGTCAGGGATTTTTCACACCCATTGGGAGAGTATCTCCCATGGGAGGAGAAACACTGCAAAGAGAGAGAAAAAACTTGCAGTGAGTCTCTGGGCCTCGGCTCTGAGCATCTTTGCAAGGCACCTGCCAAGAATTATGTGAAAGTAAGAGGAAGGGTAACAGTGCCGTGCAAAGATCAGGCTAGCATAGAAATGAGGGAAGACACTGCATTTCTAGCACTTACCACAAAGCTTTTTCACCCCGCGAATGAGTGAGTCCCATTTGAAGGCAAGGGACCAGCCACGCACTTCCCTCAGGGGATGTTGAGGAGTAGAGTATTCAGAGAAGAATGGTTCAGGAGCTTGTATTAATTTTCTGGGGCTGCAACAACAGAACACCATAAACTGGGTGGTTTAGACAACACAGATTTGTCATTTCACAGTTCTTCAGACTGAAATTCCAAACTCCAGGTGTCTGCTGGTTTCTTTTTTTCCTGAGGGATGTGAGGAGGTTTCTACTCCAGGTCTCTTTCTTTGGCTCATGGGTAGCAGTCTTCTTCCTGTGTCCTTTCATGTAATGATGCCTCCATGAATGTCTGTCTCTGGGCCCTGTTTTCCCCATTTATAAGGAAATCAGTCATTAGATTAAGGGCCCATGATACTCTAGCCTGATCCCATCTTAACTTCGCCAATTACATCTGCAAATCAGGTCGCCTTCTGAGGTACGATAGTTTAGGATTCAACACATGGGGTTTGGAAGGGAGACAATTACCCCCCCCCCCATAACAGTTAAACATGGCTGCCTTGTCCTACAGGCCTGAATCCCATTGTGAGATCTTACCTGGATGAGCCCTTCAATATTTCTAAGCCACAGTTTCCTCATCTGCAAAATGTGGGCAGGAATAGGTCCTAACTGGGAGGGACGATCTAAAATAATACCTTCAGAGCATTCAACGTGGGAGTTGGGACAACATACATCCCGAGGGAACATCAGTTGTCATTACAATTGTAACACACATATGGCACTCCATCCAACAATGAAGTCATTTTAGTCCATGTGACTGGGACATGAGAGGCCAGACCTAGGCCCAGTTGTGTGAGCATCTAACCAAGTCTCCCATAGTCCAAGGCTTGAGGAAGCGCTATACTCAAATAGAGTAAAAATTTCCACTGCAATTAAAATCCCTTTCATAAAGAAGCAAAAGATTTGGGGGAACAGAGAGGATGAGGCAGAACTGATCATTCAGATAATAGCAATGCATGCTATTTTATATTTTTAATAGAAGAACTTTTAAAACGGACTCCCTTGCATCTTGGTTTCTTTTGTACTTGGAAGAAGCTGGCAGCTCAGAGATGGAATTCTGGCAACTTGGAACTATTCTCTGGGAATATTTCTAGCCCTCTTATTTCACAGTCATTTAAAAATGTTGGGAGGGACTCAAAGGGGACAGATTCCTGCTTCAATGTGTCTCCAGTCTCCCAAACCTAAAGGTCTCCTGTCTGCAACAGAAAACCACCACAATAGCCATGTTCCTATCCAATTAGGAGACTGAACTGATAAAATATTTCCTGCCAAGAAGGGCAATGAGAGAGAGAGAGAGAGAGAGAGAGAGAGAGAGAGAGAGAGAGAGAGAGAGAGAGAGAGAGAGAGAGAAGAGAGAGAGAGAGAGATATTTTCTTCTTCAAAAGTATGGGGGGGAAGGCTTTTTAATCAGAGAAGCAGATCTTTCTTTTTATTACCAAGGATAATATGATATGAAATTCTCCTCAAAACTATACATGATGAAGATAGAATGAATCATGGGAAAATTCTTTCTGTTACTGGGAACTCTTGATGAGGATGGCAGAATTTAGGGGTGTTTTAGTTACTTAGTCTGAATGAGTGTCTAGTTTTTCTCAAAGGAAGATATTCTTTTTTTAATTCAAAGAAATAACCCCAAGTGACTGGTAGGCTGAATAATGCTCCTCCAAATATGTCCACATTCTAATCCCTGGAACCTGTGAGTAGAACCATATTTAATGTGATGGTTAATTTCATATGTCAAATTTGTTAGGCTGTGATACTCAGTTTTTTTTTTTAAATCAAACATCAGATATCAGGCTAGACAGGCTAGACATTGCAATAAGGATAATTTTTAGATATGATTAACACTTATTTATCTATTTATTTATTTAGTTTGGGGCCTAGGTTGAACCCAGGGGTACTTAACCACTGAGCTGCATCTCCAGCCCTTTTAATTTTTTATTTCAAGACAGGGTCTCCCTTAGTTGTTTAGGGCCTAAGTTGCTGAGGCTGGCTTTGAACTTGATCCTCCTGCCTCAGCTTCCAGAGTCATTGGGAATTACAGGCGGGCACCACTGCTTGCCCGGAGTAATTAACATTAAATCAACAAACATTAAGTAAGAAAGCTTACCCTCCATCATGTGGGTGGGCCTCATGGAATCAGCCTAAGACCTTAGAAGAGACTGAGGTCCCCCAAAGAAGGGAGAACTCTGTCTCCAGGCAGCCTTCACACTCAACCCGGCCTCACCAACTCTTTCCTGGGTCCCCAGCCTGCTAGTGCACCTGGCAAACATTAGACTTGTCAGCATCTACAATCATGTGATCAAATTCCTTAAAATACTTTTCTTTTCTTCCATCCATCATCCATCCCTCCATATATGGCAAGAGAGATTTTATAAATGTAAGTTAGGAATCCTATGGATGGGGAGGTTATTGATGTGGTTTGGCTCTGAAGTGTCCCCCAAATACTCATGTGCCACGCACGGACCTGGTTCCCAATGCACCAGTGTTCAGAGGCAATGCCCTCAGGGGTGATTGGATCATGAGTGCCCTGAGCTCAACAGTGAATGGACCATTGAAGGATTCACTACTTAGTGGACTATCCTGAGTTTACATTAGGGGCGTGCCCTTGAAGAATATATTTTGCCTCTGGCTCCACCCCTTCTTTCTCTCTCATTCCTTTAGCTTCCTGGGGGTCATCAAGCCAGAACTTTGCTCTACCACTCACTCCTCACCATGATGCTCTGCCTCACTACAGGTCCAGAAACAATGGAGAACCAAACCAAATCTGGTTTTTAAGTTGATTTCCTTGGGTATTTTGTCACAGCAACAGAAAACTGACTACCACAATTATCCTGGATTACCTGGGTAATCCCAATGTTATCAAAATGTTCCTTAAAAAAGGGATGGAGGAAAAGTCAGAGTCAGAGGAGAAGGTGACAGAGATTGGAGTAAAGTAATTGCTTTGAATAAAGATAAAGAGGGCCATAAACCAAGGACTACAAGGGGCCACTAAAAGCTTAAATGATAAAAAGACAGATTCTCCCTTCAGAGTTATGAGAAAGACTTAGCCCCACCCCCAATAACCTTGACTTTAAGTCTTCAGATCCCCAGAACTGTCGGAGAACAGATTTGTGTTGTTTTAAGCTACTAAGTTTGTAATAACTGGTAATAGCCGCGAAAGGACACCAATACAGTGACCAAAGACTTCCAAAGAAAACTTGTTGCACTTGTGGTTCAAAGTGCTTATAGAGCCCTGTGTTTTCAAATATTTATAATTATTACTATCATTATTATTCCTATGTAAATAGCTCTTATAAATAAAGACAAGTATCTCCAACAAAGAACTTTTACAAGAAATTCACAGAGGAAAAATAATGACAGCATCAAATAAACACCACAGATATTTTGACCTAGTTAACAACAGAGATGTAAAATAAAACAATGAGATATTATTTTTTTCCTACCTATTTAGTGAACATGGTCAGTAATAATACCCACTAAAAAGGCTATGGTGAGACAGCAGGTTCAAATACTGTTGGTGGAAATGGAAATGAAATTGACCATTGTGGAAATTATTTGCATAGCATATATTATGAGGCTTGAAAATTTATATCCTTTTGCCCATATGTTCACTTTTAGAAATCCAACTAAAGGAAATGCTCAAGAGATGTGAGAAAAATTGCATGTACAAGTGTTGTAGCACTGCAAACGACATGATGGAAACAATTGATATATATCCATCGATATAAGGATGGCTAAGGAAATCATAATAAATATTATGCAATCATTAAATATAGTATTTTAAAACTATGTAGTATAATGATAATAGCAAAAATGGGGAATTCTGGGATTCCAAAAGTCTACCACTGTGTATAAATGATTTTAAAAATTGGGAATAAAGGTCAGAATTAAGGTCAGAATTAACTTAATATTTATTTTTAGTTTTATATGGAAGAATACCTTTATTTTTCAACTTATTTATTTTTATATGGTGCTGAGGATCAAAACCAGCACCTCAACATGTACTAGGCAAGTAATCTACCACTGAGCTACAACCCGAGCCCCCAGAATTAACTTTTTTAAGCTTAATTTTTAAAAATTTTTATTTGTTCTTTTTAGGTCTACATGACAGTAGAGTGTATTTGGACATATCATACAAACATGGAGTACGTCTTACTCTAATTAGAATCCCAGTCTTGTGTTTGTACATGGTGTGGAGATTCACTGTGGTGTATTCATGTATATATACAGGAACTTCATGTCCGATTCATTCCATTGTCTTTCCTATTCTTATGCCCCCTCCCTACCCTTCATTCCCCTTTGTCTAATCCATTGAACTTCTATTCTTCTCCTCTGGTCAGAATTAACTCTTGAAAATTCAATTAAAAAGCAAATGCTTTCAGCAAATCAAGAGAAAACTCAGTTGAGAAAAGTGGCCAATTCCCCGCAGAATCAGTAAATTTTGTTATATTTTAAGTGACTCTGGTCTACTCCTCACTTCTCACTCCTTGAAAATAATATCCCATTTTCCCAGTACTAGACCAAGAAAGGTAGAACAAATTCCAAGATTTGTAGTTATTGGTTTCAAACTGTCTAATGATTCCCTGGAAGACCTGCTCAAATGACTTGCCTCACTAATTCTGTACTCACCCACTACCAAAATAGCCACAAAAATACTTATAGGCAAATACTTTTGCTCCTGATGCCTAAGGCAGTGCATAGCATAAATGAACAATAAACAAACCAAAAAGCTGGGGAGGAAACCTGAGAAATGAGAAGCACTGGAAAATAAGGATTTGAAAAATTCTAGCTTATTCCTGGGAATCTAGTAGACCATGTACATTTCCAGGGTACTGCACGTGCTCAGAAAGGAACCAAGAAAGCCTCAACTCTCACCTCTGGGTAGCCTTGAAATCCTGTGCAAATAGAAAATGAAGGCTAAGGTGCATCTGTAAACTGCCTGGTGGATTGTTGAATCAATATCCCAACACATACACCTAGCTTACCTCAAAGACTGGGAAACATTTTGGTTTCAGGCACTTAACAAAATCTGATTGTTAGCTGACCACTAAACTAATGGAATAGAGATGTCAGAGGCCACATATTACAAAGAATACAGACCTCACAGAATATGTTCATAGAGTCACCAAACAAACAAGAACCACAATAAGCAGCAACAAATCTGCAGGAGGTAAAAGAATCTGACTTCCAGAGATATGATGTTATAATATTCCAAGTGTCCAATTATCAACTCAAAACTCCAAGGCTTGCAGAGAAGCAAGAAAGTATGGCCCACATTGAAAAATACAAGCAATCAATATATTTTCCCTCTGATAAAGCCCAGATATTGGATTTACTTCAAACAAGAGGCAGACATTGGCAGCTATGGTTTTTTTTAATCATCTGCTACAAGCTGTCTACAAGTGACTTAGTTTATATTCAAAGACAGAAATAGATTGGAAGTTAAAAAATGGACCAAGAGGGCTGAGTTGTATCTCAGTGGTAAAGCACTTGCCTGGTATGTGTGATACCCTGGGTCTGATCCCCAGCAACACACACACACACACACACACACACACACACATACATACATACACACAACACACACATAGAAATAGAATGAAAAAGAATGTGCCATGCAAACAGAAACCAAAAGAGACTGGAGTGGCTGTATTAACAGCAAATAAAATAGTCCTTAAGACAAAAAGCCTGATGAGGAGAGAGAGAGAGAGAGAGAGAGAGAGAGAGAGAGAGAATATATAGTGGTAAAAGAAAGAGTCAATACAACAAGAAGATATAACAGTTATAAACTATATGCATCTAAAAACAGTTCTCCAAAATTCATAAAGGAACAACTGAGAGAACTGCAGGAAGAAATAGATGGTCCTACTATAATCGTTGGAGACATCAATACCTCACTTGCAATGATGGACAGCACAAGTAGGCAGAAGATCATCAAGTAAATACCAGACTTGGACAACATGATAACCCATTAACTTATTATAATTTGAAAATATTATGATTTTAAAATGCAGTTATTATAATTATTATACCTAACCTACCAAGCATCATAGCTTGGTCTAGCCTGCCTTAAGTATACTTGAATACTTACATTACCCTAAAGTTGGGGAAAATCATCCAACATAAAACTTATTTTTAAATGAGGTTTTGAAGACATCATATAATTTATTTAATATTATAATAAAAGTGAAAAACAGAATGGTTATTCTGTATTGGTAGCCTGGGAAAAGAGCAAAATTCACAGTATGCTTTCTATTCAATGCATATCACTTTTATACCATCATAAAATTTAAATAATTATCATTTGAATCAGAGACTATCTGTGGATCTAATAGACATCTATAGAGCACTGTATCCAACAATAACAGAGTCCATATTTTTTTCAAATGTACATAGAAAATATTATCAAGGTTGGACTATATTTTATAGCAGAAAACAAATTCACTAAATTTAAAAGCATTGAAATTACACAAAACATTTCTTCTGATCACAATGGAAATTTAATTGAAAATTAATAATAGAGAGTAAATTGAAAATTTCAAAAACCTGTGAAAATTAAATAACACATTCCTAAATAACCAAAAGTTGTAAGAAGTCAGAAGAGAATGTAGAAAAAAAATTTGAAATTAACAAAATGAAAATATAACATACCAAAATTTATGGGATGTACCAAAAACAGTTCTAGAGGAAAATTCATAGCTATAATAACTATAAGAAAAAATAATGCATTATATATTTCCAAATTTTAAAGAACAGATTTCAAATGTTTTTAAGACAATAAAAGTATGTGAGACGATGAATTTGTTAATGAGTTTGATTTAGCCATCCCACAATATAAAGATATATCAAAACATCACGTTATCCTCTATAAACAAAACTATTTTTGTCAATTAGAAATTAAAAATATTAACTGAAAAACTTAAATGCCTGCATTATAAAATAAAACACATATAAATATATTAAACTTAAGCCTAATGAAAATGGAAAAATAAGAGTAAACTAAAATCAAGCAGAAGGAAGGAAATACTAAAAGTTAGAGTAGAGATACATCAAGCATAGAAAAACAATGTAGGGAGTGAAAGCAAAAGTTGGTTCTTTGAAAAGATCATTGACATTTTGAGACAAAAAGCATAAAATTTTTGTCATTCTTACCCTTGCTTCAGAGCTGAACAGACTGAGGCACAGAGAAGCCCTTTCATCTATGAATTGCACAGGTATTTAAGCATCCACTTTGGGCTCTGGAGAGACAGCTGTGAACAAGACACACTCTCAAGTAGCTCACCACAGGGGAGATAGACACACAACAAGTGTGGTGGCTATAGAAGGAACCTGTTCTGATTTGGAGATTCAGGGAAGACTTTACAGGGGAAGAGAGGTGAAAATGAATTCCTGATGGATGAAGACCCTCGGTCCATGAGGGCGTAGTGCTGAACTGAATCTCAGCAGAGGTCCCTTCAAGGTGAGCATCCAGGAGCCAGCAGAGAAACCCTGGGGCCCTACCAGCTCTGCTATATAGGTACAGTGTGGCAATCTTTCTTTCCTAGACTCTTCTCCATGTGGAATTCCCTTCCTCTCTTCTCCTGATTGGTCTGGGTCTCTCCAGAGCCCAAAGTAGATTGACCTGGGAGGAAGGGCTCTCTCTCCCCCAAGATCTTTCGTTCTTTAGACAGGTCCTCTTTTCAGAAGATTGAGACGCCCGGTAATGCTAGAGCTGTAGGGATAGACCTCAAGGCTGGATATGGAGCCCTAGTGACCTCACTGCTGGAGCAGGTGCCAAGGGAAAGGGGGAGTGAGACTTTATGACTCAAAGTCACAGTCTAAGACTGCTTTACTCAAAGATTGAGAACTGTTTTCCTATGTGGTCCTTATAACGCAGTGGTGGAAAGCTGGGGCAGGCTGACAGTTATGGCAGAAGATTCGTATTCCAACCCTGACTCCATTGGACACTTGTTCTGTGAGCTTGGGGAAGTTGCTTAAGTCACTTTTAGCCTCTGTTATATCTTTAAAATGGACGTAATGAGAATATAGTTGTCCCTTGTTATACACAGGGAGTTGGCTCTGGATTCCCTGTTGACATCTAAATCCTCAAATGCTCAAGTCCCTTATAGGAAATGGCATACTATTTGCATATAATCTATGCACGTCTTCCTGAATCTGTATGCTTTAACTATTTTTATATTACTTCTAATACCTAATTCAATGCAAATGCTATGTAAATATTTGTTATATTGCATTGTTTTGAAAATAATGACAAGGAAAGTCTGTACATGTTTGATACAAATGCATTTTAAAAAATATTTTCAATCTGTTTGGTGGAATCTGTAGATATGGAACCCATGGTTGTGTATGCTGACTGCATTTACCTCATCAAGGTGTTTGGGGACCAAATGAGATAACACATTTAAAATGCTGAGCATGGCAGACAATAAACATTCTCTGCTTTAAAAAAAAAATCAATAAAATTGACAAACCTTTACTAGATTTACCAGGGGGGAAAAAGGAGAGAAAATTCAAATTACTAAAATAAGGAATGGAAGTGGGAACATTGCTATTGATTTTACAAAGATAAAGCAGTATCATAGGAAAAAATAGGAATAACTGTATACCTATTAATTAGACAATATAGCTAAAATGAATAAATTCCTAGTAAAAAATTTAAAAATTACACAAATTATCCAAACGGACTCAACAAGAAATAGACAATCTTAATAGGTCTATAACAAGTAAAGAAATTGAGTAATAAAAAGGCTTCTAACAAAGAAAAGCCCAGAACCAGATGTTTAAAGTAGACTCAACATCAATGTTTATTAACTTCTTTCAAAAGATAGAAGAGGAGAGAATACTGCCTAACTCATTCTATGAAATCGGTATTACCCTACCATAAAAGCCAAGCACAGTCACCACAAGAAAAGAAAACTATAGAAAAATATTCTTTATGGAAATGCCCTCAACAAAAATCCTCAACAGAATATCAACCAAATGGTATGCAAAAATTCTCAACAAAATATTGGCAAGCTAAATCATATAGCATATTGAAAGGATTGCTCAGCATGGCCAAGTTGGAGTTACCCCAGGAATGCAAAGTTGGTTCAACCTAAGAAAGTCAATCAATGCATAACATATTAATAGAATGAAGGAGAAAAAAAACCTGAGATCATCTCAAATGATGCAGGAAAAGCATTTGATAAAATTAAAAACTCTTTAATGATAAAAACACTCAATAAACTAGAAATAAAAAGAGAATTTTTCATATTATGAAGGTTATGTATGAAAACCCCACAGCTAACACCATACTTCGTGGGAAAAGACTGAAATATTCCCAGTGAAATCAGGAACAAAAAAAAGAATGTCTGTCTTCCTTCCACTTATTCAAATTGTATTGAAAATTCTGGTCAGGGCAATTAAGGCAATTAAGACAAGAAAATTAGTTTTAAAACATTTAAATTAAAAAGGAAAACAGTATAACTATCTCTATTTGTGGATGATCTCCTATTAGATGTAGTAACCTTTAAGAAGTCATGACAAAATTATTAGAGCAAATAATCAAGTTCAGCAATGTTGCAGGATACAAGAACAACATACAAGAATCACTGGTATGAGTAATGAACTATCTGAAAAAGAAAGAAAGAATACCATTTTATTTCCAGTGGTATAAGAATAACACAATACTTGGGGAAAGTATTCATCAAGGAAGTGAAAATTTGGTACCCTGAAAACTCCAAAACACTGTTGAAAGAAGTTAAAAATGACATTTAAAAAATTGAATGAATTGGAAAATATAATATTATTAAAATAGTAGTACTCCCCAAGTCAATGTACAGATTCAAGGCAATTTCCTACTGTCACTTTTGCAGAAATGGACAAACTGATCCTAAAATTCATATGAAAATGTAAAGGACCCAGAATAGCTGAAACAATATTGAAAAAAAAAAAAACAAAGATTGAGGACTTATGCTGCCTGATTTAAAATTTACTACAAAGCTACTACAAGCAAAGCAGGGTGGTGCTGACATAAGGATAGGCATATAGATCAATGGAATCGATTGAGTGGATAGAAATAAGCTCACATATCTATAGTCTTATTTCTACAAAAGTGCTAGGCCTATTCAATGGGGGAAGGTCAACCTCTTCAACAAATGGTATTGGGAAAATTGTATCCACACATGTAAGAATGAACTACTTGACACCATCCGTAAATTAACTCAAAAAAGAATGAAATACAAAAGAATGAAAGACCTAAACGTAAGAGGGAACGGGCAAAGATTTCTCAATATGATATCAAAAGGATAAGTAACACCCCCCTCCTCCAAAAAAGGCAGGGTAGGACACAAAATCTGTCCTGATAATTCCAGGGATAATCTGACCACTACTTATAGTGGATGTTAATTTGCCGTTAAGTCAGTGGCAAACGTAAGAATGATATTTCTTCTTTTCTTTGCTTTTTTTGTTATTTATATGATTTTTATCAAGGTACTGGTATCAATAAAATGTAGTGATCTTTGGTATTAAAAAAGACTTGTGACCTGTCTCAAAATAAAAAATGATGAAAGGGGCTGGGGATGTGACTCAGTGGTTAAGCACCCCTGGGTCCAAACCTTGGCACAAACAACAAGAAAAAACTTGTGCATAAAGATGCAATTGAAAAAGTGAAAAAAAAAAAACCCTCACATAATAGACAAATTATTTTGCAAATTATGTATCTGATAAGGATATAGTATTGTATAGTCTCTAGTACCATATAATATAGGATATGTTGAACACATATAAGTCAAATAAAAAGACAAAAAAAAAACTAACTGGAAAATGGGCAAAGTACTTGAATATACATTTCTCCAAAGAAGACATATAAATGGCCAACAAATTTGAAAATATGGTTAACATCATTAGTAATCAGAGAAAGGCATATCAAAACCACAATATTACAAGTTTATACCCACAAGGATAGGTATAAAGGCACAAGTGGAAAACAGCAGTATTGGCAAGGATGTGGAGGAGCTGGTGTATGGCTAGAGAGAAAATAAAACGGTATAGCTGCCTTGGAAAGCATTTTGACAATTTCTCAAAATGCTTAACATAGATTTACCATATGCCGTGGCCATTCCACACCTAGGTGTACACCCAAGAGAATTTAAAACATATGTCCACACAAGAATTTGTACACAGATGGTCATAGCAGCATTCTTCATAAGAGCCCCAAATGGAAATAATCCAAATTTTCATCAACTAATGAATGCCTAAATAAAATGTGATATATTCATACAACGAAATATTATTTGACAATAAAATAAAATTGAGATACTGATACAGGATATAATATGAATGAACCTAAAAAGTATTATGCTAAGTGAAAGAATCCACATATTCTATTATTCTGTGCTCAGGAGTGCTCAGGATAGGCAAATACCTAAAGGAAAGTACATTAGTGGTTGCCAGGGGGTAGATGTAAGGGCGAATGAGGAGAGATTATTGCTTCATGGATATGAAGTTTTTTTTTTCAAGTGATGAAAGTGCTTTGAAATTTAAAATAGTGCTAAGAACAACTGAATTACACACTAAAATGGTTCAAATGTTGAATTTTATGTTCTGCAAGTTTTATATCATTAAAATTTTTAAAACAGTTAACCATAAAAAAGTTTAAAATGTCATGTTTACTATTAACTTAAAAGAACATGCCTTTTCCTGTGTAGTGATGCAGGAAATATTTAACAAAATCCAGTTACAAAATTATAGATGTGTCTGTTCCCAACTATGTGAACAAGTGTGAGAATGTATGTTTATGCAAGAAAAAAGATTTTTGAAGAGTGCTAAAATGTTGGTGGTGATTCTCTCCAGGTGTTAATTCATGTTTCCTTCTGTATAGCTTTACCTGCATACCTGTATATTTTTAATTACCTAAATGGATTTTTTCATTTTAGTTACATATGTAACCTGGATCTCATCACTTAAAAAAAATCAAATAGTACAAACAAAAACCAAAACAAAAAAACTCTCCAATTTCCACCTGCTATTTGACCAATTTAATCTCAGTTTAATCACTTCGGTTCATATTTTTCCAGACTTTTCCATATTGTATTATGGTGGTATATGCATATTCAGAAAGATATAGTTTTGGACACTTTTAAAAAACATACATACTCCATGGCGTGTACATAGCGTGTCTATTATTCTTCAAGTCATCGCCCTTTCTGTTTTTCTGCATCTTGCGAACTTCTCAGGGCTCTCTTGGAAATCTAGCCCCCCCTTTTTTAACCGCTGCATGGAATTCCACAACATGGGCGTGTTACATATACCCAACCATTCTCCCGTTAGCTGAAGGTTAGTCATTTCTACTTTTCTGCTCTTCAGACAAACTTTCTTGGCCACAGTGCTTTGAGTATCCAGGCAAGGATCTCATTGTGAGTGTATCTAGAAATGGCGATGCTAGACCATAGGATATAGGCTCTTAAAAACTGGAATAGATTTGATCACACTGTCCTCCAGAAAAGATGTGTGTTAGTCAGTTTTTGGTTGCTGTAGCAATTCTCTCAGAAAATCAACTTATAAAGAGAAAATTATTACTTTATCTTATAGTTTTGGGGTTTTACTTCATGATCAGTGGATCCTGTGGGTTTGGGGCTGATGGTGGCACATATGCTGGAAGCATGCAGTGGTGCCAATCCACTCACCATGACTGAGAAGAAAAGGAGAGAAAGAGAAGGGAGCCAGGTGCCATAATCCTTCCTTGAGGGCACATCCCAATGACCTAAAGGCCTCCCACTAATTCCCATCTCTTAGGGGCTCCTAATCTCCTAACATCTCCAAGCCATCAAGTGCTAACACCTTTGGAATTCATGCTATATCCAGGATACAACAGGCGCTCCACCTGGCAGTCCTCCTACAAGGCATAAAATAAACTGCTTTGGTGTTATCAACACTATTTTGTGCCACATTTTCTTTGACAGTTAGAAAGCAATTAGGCTTTCCAGTGTGTTTCCTTTTAGCGTGGGCCAAGGCAGACAGCACTGGACAGAGAGACTCGAGAAGGAATTTCTCACACCATTTCCTGATTATCTGCAAAGTAAGGAGCATAATTAAAACTGTCCTTGGAAAAATCAATCAAGTCTGATATTTTTGTAGTTGTTTATAGTTTGCAAGGTGCCTCTGATCCACAACCACCCAGTGAGCCTTAAAGCACTTGAGTGAGATGGTGACAAGGTGGCCAGGTGGGGGACCAAATCCTGATTTTTTTTCATTTTATTAATCAACTGGTCATCTTGGGGGCCCATCACTTAGCTTCTCTGTGCCTCAGTGTGTGGTAAATAGGGAAACAGCAGAGCCTACTGCGAGGCTCAGGTATCAATGAGCTGAGAGAATATGCCTTGCACATAGCAGGACTTAATAAATACCAACCTTTGGGGTAATGGCAGTAGACTGTGAGCTAGCTGACTAGCTTACAATGCATGGAAAATTAATCTTGTTTTCCTTCTTCTATGGTTTGTCCCCTCCAAATCCTATATTGAAATTTCGTCCCCATTCTGAGATACTAGGAGGTAGAACCAGTGGGGGCATTTAAGAGGAGATTACAGCTCTTCCTTTATAAGTGGATTAATCCATTTATGAAATTAATAGATTAATGAGCTAATGGGCTACCTTGAGAGTGGGTCTGCTATAAAAGCCAGTTTGGCTAGGTCATGTGATGCTCTGTACCTTCCCACACTCTCACAGTAAGGTCATCACCAAATGCAGCCCCTTGACCCCGTACCAGAACCATGTGCCAACATGAACCTGTTTTCTTGATGATTCTCTTTTCTCAGGACTTTGCAACAGAAAACAGAGTAATAACGTCTCCGTTTCTTCCTACCACAGTGCAAAAAATAGTGCCGCCATGTTGTTTGTCTTCACCCAAGGCAGATCACGCCCAATCTTCCCTCAGAGAATGAGGATGACACAGAAATTTTGAAAATATTGGTTGCTGAAGTTTCAGGTTCTGAGTTTGGTGGGCCACCAAGTTCTAATGTGAAACAACCAGATGAGAAGTAACAGGAGAGTGAAGGCAGGGATTCCCAATTCACCCAGCAAGAAAAGGATCATGCGTTCCAGGTGTGGGAGGGGAAGGATGAACAACTGGCTGGAGGAGCCATGCAGGCTAAAAGAATGGACTACTCCACAGAAATTCTCCAGTGATTGAGATTTAAGGGGCTCTCTGACATCTTGGGGATTTGCAATACCAAATATATTTGCAGGACCAGGGATGGGGAGAAGGGAGATAGATACACATCTACAAATCTAGCTGGGAAATGGAAGAAAAGGTGTGGTTATCACATTTTGAAATTTTTACTTTTTATTTAGGGTCTGCTTTGTTTTTTAAAGGCCACTTCATTTATCACAATACTTTTTCATTTGTAATTTTCCACCCATTCAATTCTGAATGTAAGATTACCATAATTGTAAAGTTTCAAAATTCTGTGTGAAGATGTTCTGAGAGAGTAGAGTCCAGTACATTCCAAAACATGGTACCCAGGCCATCAACAGTAGATGAGGTCATTGGAAGCCCACAAAGATTTCGTAATGATTATTTAATTTAATATGCATGTGTATATGTACTGTAGTCTCTCCTCATTCTTGGGGTACAATCCAAGGCCCCCCAGTGAATGCCCAAAACTGTGCATGATAATACTGAGTCCTATAAGTAAGCACCGCTATAGAGTGCCGGTTAGATAGCTACAAAGTGACAAACAGGAGTGTATCGTATACAATGTGGATACACTGGACAATGGGATAATTTGCATCTCAAGCAGGATGGAAAGGGATAGAGTGAGATTTCATCATGCTACTCAAAATGGCACATGATTTAAAATTTATGAGTTATTTCTGGAAATTTTCATTTACTATTTTCAAGCCATTGTTGACTGAAGCAGCAGAATTAAAACCACAGATGGGTTGGGGGGGGGGGGGGGGGCTACTGTTTGTATACACACACACACACACACACACACAGAGGTCTTATGCTTCTGAAAGTGATGTGAAATTTCCTTTGTAAATAAATTTATTTAAGAAGAATATATCAATTTAAAATGAAAATATTAGGCGAATGAGCAGCCCCACACTGTGGGAAAAGCTATGCAATGTTTAAGTTTCAGGAAATCCTACTGTAGCAAGAGCAATCCACCATGTATATTGATAAGTAAGCATAATAACTTGTTCTAATCCCCTTTGGAACCATGTAGAAATAGAGTAACACACTAAACTAATTCTCATTTAAAGTCCCTTCTACTCTGCAGCCATCTCTTTATAGATTTTTTTATCTTTGCCACATGGCAGGAAAGCCCTTTCTTGTATTCTATACGATCCAAGCACCTATCTCCTCCAAATAAATTTGTTATGAAGAAGATGCCTGATGCCTAAGCTTCTTTTTCTGTTAAGGTTTATATAACAGACCACCATAGACTGGGTGGTTTATAAACCATAGAAATTTATTTTTCACAGACTCAGAGGCTGAAAGGCCAAGATCTGGAGGCCAGACCAGCATGGTCGAGTTCTGGCAAGAGCTCTTTACTGGATTGCGGACTGTTGACTTTCTATAGAAAGCACTCACTCTGCATCTTCTTACAAAGGCACGAATCCCATTCATGAGGACTCTACCCTCATAACCCAATTGTCTACTACCATCATGCTGGGATTGGGGTTTTGATTTATGAATTTTACACCAACATTCAGTCCATTGCACTTAGAGAAGGAGCTACCCACTGTAGCTCCAAAAGGCAATCTATCTCCTTAGAGCAGCTCCAGACAATGCCATTCTGAAAAGTATCCTTTACCTTAGAATAAGAGTTGCCTCATGGTCACTCCAACTCAGCCTGACCTTAAACCCTGGACAATACTCCATCATCATGCAAAAAAATGGAAATTGTTATCTGGGATTGGAATTCCACCCTCCATGTTCCATTCATGGGGCCCACATCTAAAGAATCTGGGATCTACAAAAGGGTGAATAATATAGACAAGGGAGCTAATTTCTTTTCCATATTGGACAAACTGTCTTTAAAAACAGGGCATCTGTCAGCCAGTTAAAAGTGACTAGCATGGCTGCTATTTTTAAGACTCAGATAATGGCTTGCTGGGCACATAGGACTCATCCCCCTTCACTTAGGCATTGGTAATGTCGGCCCTGACTTGCTTCAGTTTCCTTTCTGTGGGAGAGAGTTGGTGTGTAGGATAGAGGAAGGCTTGAGACAACTGAAGGCAGAAAACTGGAGTGACTCCCGGGTGCTGCACAAGGTCTCAGGTCCAGAGCCTGAACCCATAAGTCCTCAGGGGTATCAACCTGAAAACCATCGGTCTTTTTTCTTTTATTGACTTAACCTGATGGTGGAGGGCACCCTCACCTGATGAATCTTGGATCCTGAGATGAAATCTTAGTTTGATGCAAAGTCTTTGGGAAAGAGGTGACTCATTAATTCCAAGAGTGTAAACGGAGCAGTCTCTTTCTTTGCAAAAATGCCTCTTCCACACACACACACTCTGATGCTCAGGCTACTGCCAACTACTCTAAATGTCCTACTGACCCTCAATTCTTTCATCTTCTCTCTCTCTCTCTCTCTCTCTCTCTCTCTCTCTCTCTCTCTCTAAAGTGCCTAAATAGAGTCTCTAGGGACCTCTAGGTTTTCAAAAGCTTTCTTGGACCCAAATCCCAAGTCTGCCCCTGATATCCTCCTCTGAAATAGGGACCCCATATGGGAGATTACCAAGATAAAGCTCTCCTAGCTTCAGAATTAGACTGTCTTCTTTAGACCTTCCCAAGATGCC